>NW_024613223.1:0-2499 GCF_008729295.1 Plectropomus leopardus
GTGTATTTTAGGCTTATTGTAGAAGCTGGGCAGGGAATTCCAAGATTAAACAAAAATTCACAGTCTTGTGATGATCACAGCCAAAATTGGCAAAAACGAAGAATGAAAAACGTGTAAAATGCACCCAAGCAGTCCCCAAGGGTTAAAGGACGGTAGATGCCTGCATCTGTCACATGCATGAAGTCTGTAGCTCTGTTGATAGTTACTCATGCAGTGATGTGTCTCAGCCTCTGCACCTGAATGCCCCGGGGCAGACTCATCTGCAGCGGTTGTATCTTGTTACAAGACATCTTTTCATATTCATCCACAGTGCTAGCCATCTGGCTGTCATTTTCTGGACAGTCTTGACTGTCTAGCTCCCTCTGCAAAGTCATGATTACATTTAACCTCAGTGTGTAGGTTGTGCTAATAAAGGTGTGTTTGTTGTTATTTCTAGTGGTTTTAACAATGAACTCTGGGTGGTCCACCAACCAAAAATGCTACTTTTGCCAACAGCCCAAGCATGCTTCTTCCGTCCATATCTCATCTCCTGCCAAGTCTGTCAGCAATAACAATAGTAAAAGAGGCAATCATGACCTTCTTTAGCACCTTCCCGTCACACCTGTGAAGGACAATGAAAGTCTTTCTTTAGCAATCATTTATACGTGTTGTCCAGTGGCCAAAGTTCCTGGGAAAAATGTTTTTTGGAGGAACTCTTATCAGTTTTCCAGACCTCTTTGAACAGGCTTGCAGTCATATAATAATGCAATTTATACCAGTTTTATCATGTCAACTGTTCTCCTGGTGTTTTTTTATTGACACTAAATTGTTTTACAACTGTTTTTTAGTGGCATATATTCTTGTTTTGTCAGCTGTTTGACAACATGTCCCCCATTGTGTCCTTCCCTTATTCCCAAGGTGGCCCTAATACCTGCCTGCTCTTAACAGAGCAGTTTGACCTCTCACCCTGTGTTGTGATTGGTGGGCCAGGATTGGTCATCCATGGGCCGTTTGACCGCTGGCATGTTAAGTGTTCAGTTCCCATCCCTGAGGCAGAATCATGATTTGCTGGGAGTTTAGTTTTCAGTTGTTTGACCTCTGAACTGGGAGCTATTACTGGCTCTTGATACATCTTCACACAGCGGCGGCTTCCTGTGGCTCACCTTGCTACTGCAGGAGAGATGTGTGGTCCCGGACCTCCTCCTGAGATGGGGAAAAAATGATTCTATCAAATATTTTTAAAGTTTTTCTCAGATCTCTGGCCTTTCTTCTGTAAGCCGTGGGTGTTTGCTGTACTGCTATGTGCTGAAAAGTTTCCTGTTTTTCTTAGAGGCCCAGAGGTGCAGTTAATCTGCGGTTGTCCCCTGAGTGACATCTTTGTCCCAGCTGTGAGAAGGCACTGGGCATCTGCTACTGAGTCCAGAGGATGAAGTGTTGCATACTTTATTTTGAAGCAATTATGTATTTTTTTCATATATCTGCTGTAACTATCAGTGTTGCTGCCCAACCACCACAACCACTATGGGTTGTCTTAAAACATTTAATTCAAAACAGTTGTTGCAAGCAAACCAGACTTGGAAGCTGTAGATTGTTCCTAAAACCATAAGTTCATCCATGTGATTTAACTGGTATTGGAAACTGAATTGCAGGATTCTGTATGTCTGAAGACAATTATTTTGTCATGGTCCCTAGTCCCAGTATCTTGTCAATATTTCTTTTAATTCCAGCCAATTCTGCCAAATAGTTCTCAATCAGTTCATTAATAAATTCATCTATAAATTGTCACAAAGTGTAAAAATGCTTGTCGCAGTTTTCGAAAGCCTCAGTTGACATTTTCAACCGACCAACAGTCTGTATCTCAAAGATATTCTGTTTACAATGATAGAAAAACACATAAAAGCAGAAAACTCGAGCTCTGCCCGAGTGTGCTATAAATAACTGAACAGAATATATTCTAGTAAGGGTTGTGGGAAACCCTGTTGCCCCTTTCACACTGCCTGTCCAAGACGGGAATGTTGCGCTGTTATTCCCCTTCGCTGTTCTTTATTAAAGGTAGACTTGTGGAAAAGTGGGAAAGAGTTGGCTCGCCTTTCAGCCAGCTCCAAATCAACATCTGAGTGAAAGGGATAGTCGCCAGGACGGGACTGGTTTGACATTTTGACGATGTATTATGTTTGCTCCCCAGTGCCGGGAGATTTAAAAAGCAGCTAGCAGCAGTTAGCAGCTAACTCAAAGGAGAAGAATAAAAGCAGTAAATGGCCGCATATTTGGGAGACATTGAGGTGCAGGAGCTCCTTACTCTGAGAGCAGAGGACGAGTTCAGCTGCCATATAATAGAGACCATAAACAGTTGTTATAGCCATGTCATGCCATTATTATTGTTTAGAAAGTGCTGCAGATGCGCATGTTTGATGTGACACTAGAGGTCGATGCTGTTGTGTCGTAAGTCTTTTGCTTCAGGGTCGCCAGCTTTATGCTGACGTTGTTTTGCTCAATGACTTAAAGAAGGGACTTCGTAGT
>NW_024613224.1:0-3286 GCF_008729295.1 Plectropomus leopardus
ATATGCAATTATAATAATGCAATTATACAATGCAATCATCACTCAGAATGATCATCAAATACCTGTGACAAAGGCAGGATATTTTACAGTTTAACAATAAACTTCAGTGTCAAAAAATGGCATCAGTGCACTGAAACAATACATTTATTTACATTAAGCATCTTTTTTCTGCATTATTAGGGCTGTGCTACATAAGGAAATAGATTGTCTGACGATAAAAAACTTGTACTGTTTCATATTATGCCATATTCTTAATTTTATTTATGTCATCTGAACGCTTGGCATCCGTCTGTGTGGCTGAGGGGGTGTCTACACAATGCACAGCACCAAAACAAGCAAACATGGAGGAGCTGGAAACCCATACTGAATGTGGGGATTTAGCACGAGACACTGACATCGACCGGCCAGCTAAAAACCAGGAGGAGCTCGTACCTAAACAACGCAATCTCTCTGTTGTTTGGACGTGGTATGAGTATGCAAAGTCAGACATAGCACCAGGTGTAGGTGAATATACAAATGCACTCAATGTATTGCAGCTTGTTTCACGTGTGATGTATAAAATGACTTGATCTCCAACACTGAGTATAAACTGCCTCGTTCATCAGCATGAGACTCGCTTCGCCGTTTTGTTTTTCCCTCTCTCTCCTACGACTCTCTGCCTCTCACAAGGCGGGTTTCCATTAACCCCCAAATTGTGCAAATATAAAATATGCTAATGGAAACAGATCTATTTAAAAAAAAAACAAAAACAACTCCCATTTATTGCAAAAAAGTTTTTGCGCTCTCAAGAGGTGGTATTTCATCCGATTTGAAAAGGTCATATTTCACAAAAGTGCCATGGAAACACTTATTACTTTAACAGGTCACATGATGTACAACAAAAAGTCAATCTGCACAGTTAGCCAGTTTATCAATAGCTATGGCTATGTGCTTGTCAGTATGAACTGGCTCCCTCAGACATGAGTGTGGTGGCTGCGATAGGAATAAAACTGCTAATGTTTTGAAAATCCATCATCATGCTTCTTGGAATGTTACGAGAGGAGAAGTCGCAGAATATCACTCGGTGGAAACGCAGTCATCTCAGTGTTTTACTGACAATTCAAAATATTGCTGTAAGTTTTGCACAAGTCTGTCATGGAAACCTGCCTGCACACAAAAGAGCAGTGCTTTTGCAGAGCTCCAGTCTGTGGCTTTTTAGTTGCATATTGCTACCATGGAGCACCACTATGACCTGCAAATATCATTATTTAAAATTCTAACAATATTTTATTCAGTTTATTATAAAGGTAGGTTATGTAACTTTATTTTTTAAAATATTGGGATAAATACTGTGCATTGTGATTTAACCGAAAAAATACTATTTAAAAGCCATATCGCCAAGCCATTTACATTACCTTATTCAAAATAAACTTTTCATGTCGTGCATATCGGACAACATATTTGCTGATGCCCATGCTGGTTGATAAATTCCACTGACATATATATCAGCCACAATCTTGTAAGAAGCTTCTTTTTTCCACAGAGAACAAACAGGTTGTTTCTAGTTACAGATACGGCCTGATATTTCTCTGTTTTGAGGGAGCACCTACCTGCAAGCAGGTGTACACAGCGTTGGCCAAGTATACAGCCTGGGTGGTGGCTGAGGGTGCAGGCAGATCCAGGTCATGAGGCAGGAGAGGGCAGCGCTGGAGCAGAGTTGCCAGGGCGCTGACGTTTCCAATCATACTGCAGAGCTCCTCCAGAAACCACGCCCCGTCCCGAGATACCAGGTCCACCAGCTGCTCTCCTGCACTGGCTGCTGCTCCCTCCATCACCAGGTTACGCCTGGAAACAAACAAAAAACACTCAGTGACTTCCTCCTGTTCACCTTCAACTTTCATCTTTCAGTTCCACTTTCCAGAAGCACCACATTTCTTGAAATAATTGGGCAAAACAGCTACTTAGGAGTCGCAGTTGAGAAATAGTACAGTGAAAGATGGAGTGAAAGCTGTGTTTGACCTGCAGAGTGTGCACAGAGCTGAGGTGATGATTCCAGCCAGGCTGAGGGAGCCCAGCTCTCCATTCTCCCGGAGGAAGACTGTGATGCAGTGCTCGATCTCCTGCAGCTGCTCCTCGCAGGCTGCAGCAGTCGTGCCCTCGGCCTTCAGTCGCTCCGCTTGGTGCATCACGCGCTCGTTGGTGTCGGCCACTTGGTGCTGCAGAGCCAACTCCACACTGGACAGGAACTGGCAGGAGGCAGCAGGAGGCTGGGGGGCAAACAGCACCTCATATCTGTGGAGGGAGGGGGAAACAAAGCTTAGCTGTGAGCTGGATAAATCACAAGAGAGTTTAACAGCATAATGTTACTGATAGAAATGTTGTGGTCTGGTCAATGAATTATCCAGAGCAGTCACTGTGGTCAGAACTGTATTGTATTGTATGTACCAACTGGCAATGGAAATGGTGTAAGGGATCCTCATAGTTTGTATGATACCGTAAAGAAAAGCCTGCTGCAGCTGCTTACTGTCTGTAAATGTGCTGGCAGTGCTCCACTGTCATGTCTCTCAGCAGCTCCTCCAACCAGGCCTTCCACTGGTGGGCCCGGTGGAGCAGCAGGGTGGTCCTCGGGTACAGCAAAGCCACTGTAGCGTAGCTGTGCAGCTGTTCCAGGCAGCCGCGAAGCGCCCCACGGCGCTGCTGCAGCAAGGAGCTCACCTCTGCCTCCAGGCTCTCGCACTGGCTGATAAGGTGGGCCTGGCCCGCATTCTGCAGGAAGGCTGTAGCTGGCACATAGCTGGGAGGACCTGAGAGATGGACAACCAAGGACATCATGTAAGGAAACTAAAATACAACAGTCAATGTGGCATTTTCACAATACATTTTTTACCACACCCATTCAGAGACATCAAATTTAAGTTAGCCTGAAAAACAGCAGCCTTTACATCACATCTTGCAAGGAATGTGATGGTTTTTTTTTACAGGAAGAGGGCAGTGTTGTTTCAGCAAAAACACGGTTAAAAGGAGACACTATGAGTGAAAAGTCCCAAAAATTGAAACTAACAGATTTCACCATGAAACGTTCCCAGTTGATAACTTAAATGAAGACAAATATTTTTTGTTACAAGTTTTCTGACATGTTATGATTTTTATGCAAATGATTTATTAATTATACACTGATTTGGATACATTTTCAGAATACAAATCTGAATAGTGGATAAAATTAGATTCAAAATTTCTGCTTCATTTTGATTTCATATCAGAAACAATGATTTTTACAGAGGGAGTATTTTATTCATAAAATGTATAT
>NW_024613225.1:0-3631 GCF_008729295.1 Plectropomus leopardus
AGAGCCTTTTCCCCCCATGTTTTTGAGAATTTGATCCAATTTGCTCAGATTTGAAAGGGTTACATCCTTGTGAAAGGCATCTCAAAGCAGCACAGAATAAGTGACGTTGATCCTGGTTTCAAAGGGTTAAGGAGGAGAAGCCAAGTTTGAATGTTGTGTGTACAAACGGTAACAGTTTTTTTGTGCTATACCTTAACTATCAACAAAGAAGTTTAACCAAACACAGAGATAGCCAGGTGAATATGATGTCATTGTTAACATTTTTATTATCTTGGCATACAGCATTTGCTTGATGAAGACCATGTTTTCTCGAAACACTACCAGTAACGATTGGCTATAAAAGATAAGGTTAATGATCTGCAGGCTGTTTTTCTTATAGACAGCAAATACCATGAAAAGACCAAAATCAATAATGAATTGATCCTACTAACAGGTGTTGCCAAAGCCTGTTATAGCTTATTCCTCTGTGCTGTAGAACTTCAAAAACATTAAAAACACCTCAACTACATGTGGTTGACATGTTCCTTTATTACAATAAGCACCTACACTGTAGTTTATTTCAAGTTAATCCCACATGCACAGTAATGCTTCTGTTCAATGAAGAGACAGGCTGCTGAAGGAGAGAGTGAAAATAGCCATGCTAATAAAGGGATCCTGAGTGCCCCTGAGGCTGCATGGGCTGCCACATCCATCCCACCACCCCTCCTCCTTAACATCTCTCCACTATCCCCTTCCTTCCACTTTCTCAGTGGATTTATTATCCTCCGCCTCTATCAGCCGGGTTGCTCAGTGGGCCTCGGCTTCGTAATTTCATGCCACGGGTCAACCTAGTCACTCTAATGGTGGCTGCCGAGCTCCAGTGAAGAGGTCTGACTCTTTTTATCTCCCTCTGGGCCCGAGGAGAAGGGCGCAGAAATTAATCTGGAAGAGCAACATAGAATCTAGGTGGCATCAGACAAGGCAGAAATACAAATAGGCTCCACCGGTACGCTGAAATGAGCTGCGGCCACAGGGAGTGATCTTTGAACTGAAAAGGTATATTCAAGAGCAGGAAAGAGCTGCGGAGTTATGCAGTAAATATTATCTAAGAATGTATCCTTGTTTACTTCAAATTATGCTGTATGACTGAGTGGCATGCATGGCACCACCCTCAAAATGAGAGAATAATTGCGACACCCCTTTGTCACTGTTGCAAAGACCTTGATTTTTCAATTGTTTGCAAATTTGCCACTTGACATTCTTGGTCATTTTTAAATTTTTACTTTTGATTCCTAGCTAGTGACTGGGGATTTGGTTAAATGCCATAGTGCTTTTACTACAGCCGAAATCACATCGCTTCTGCGTGAGAACTCAAAATCATGCAGAGTTATACATGCTAAATTATAGGTTTATTTATTTTTTTTATTATTTTTCAGGGTTGGCTTTATCTAATGTTTAACCTAAGTGCTTATTAATAGTATTTACAGTATACATATGGTATGCATGTTAACAGCAGAATAAATGTCCCCCCAAAAAATTCATTTTGCAATATTTTATGCGCAAATATGTGATTTTGCCTTAAATGTAGTTGCAAAGTAGTTGGTCAATGCTCTCTTTCCTCTGCTGCCACTTCCTTTTGGCACAAAAACAAATGATAAGTGAATGCAAACTTTAGTTTCGGCATCTGCTCCCTTCCCTGCCAGCTACACAAACTTGTTGAAGTAAGCCAAGCTTTCCCTCTCAGAGAAAAGGGAGAGGGATTTAGGACAGTGGGAGAGGCGTCTCGATGAATGAAGCATGACATTGCTTCCCTAGAGTGATCTGATCTAAAAAAGATAGGAAGAAGGGAGGAGAGTGGAGTGGATAAGCTTTCATGCAGGAGCTGCACTGCTGTGTGAGCTTCTGCAAACACACATTTCATAATGAGGCTGGGAGATTCCCTGATGCTTGGCTGCTGCATGAATAAGTAAGAGGGATTCCTGTGGACGGTCTCCTGACACCGGGCTTACCCTTTCTCTATCATCACTTTGCCTTAGCTCGGCCACGTGGAACCATCGCCTCCTTTCTCACCCTATTCTCTCCAGCCCTTTTGCCCTCTATACTTCAGAAGATCGATTTGCACATTTAAATGAGGTCTAAATAAAATATATAGCAGAATATGTGGAAGTGCAATAAAAAGTATCTGGCTTTGCAGAGTTTCCCCTGGCAAAAGGATCCATTACCATAATTGACTTTCTGAGCCTTCTAATGAATTGGTTCAGCTTCTGTTGAGGCTGCTGTGGAGGGGAGCGTAGGGAGAAGAAAACGGGGTGGGAGCTGACTTTAACAGAACATCAAATAGATTCTTCTGAAGACTTGCAGAGTGACTGTTCTTGTTAATAGAAGAAAATAAGACAAAAAATTAGATTGTTCTCGGCTCCGGGGTTAGATCAAAGCGTCTGATGTTTAGGAAGTAATAGCCCTCGAGTTGTGAGGTCTTAATGAGTGAAAAGCTGAAGGAGTTATTATATATAGTACAGCTGCTATCTTTATACTCTTTCACTCTTTCACCGTGTTCGACAAATAAAACTTTCCTGCACACATGAAAAAAGAGTTTTCATAAGCAATATAAAAGAATGAAAAACTTGATTTCACGCTAATACTTGAAGAAGACGAATGTAATCTATCGTTCAGAAAATAACTCATTGGATTCAATTCTACTGCAAACTAACAAAAATGTTAGTTTGGAGAAAAGTTTGGAGAATCATCATTAAGTTTGGGGAATCATCATTAACCACCAATGGGATGACATTATGTAATGAAGTTTACACAGTGGGACTTAACAGAATGCTCAATTTATCCTTATTTTTTGTAACATTCACTGAGCTGCTAGCAGCTCCAATCAGTCAAAACACAATTACCAACGGTAAACGTCCACCTAATGGAAAAGAGTTAGTCCTTATGCAGATGATGTGTTAATATTCTTACAGGACCCTTCTGACAGACATCCAACTATTCAGCTAACGAGTCGAAATCTACTGTTGTGCTCCCATAATGGGCCGAGATGATATGAGATTTTTAAAAAACCCCGACCAGTGCATCACTAGTCACCTGACTGAACAGGTTAGTCTTTATGCAGATGATGTGTTACTGTTCCTAGAGGACCCTCAGTGATCCTTACAGGAATCCTTTACTCTATCCAACTACTCAACTAACTGCTCTTAATCTATGGTACCCTCTCCATCGATGGACGAGAATACTAAAAGAACAGTGATCAGCATTTGTTGGATGATACTTCATGGATTTACTGTTCCCAGAATGAAAAATGCATCTTGTCCGCCTCCACAGAGAGTTCAAATGTCAGAGTTACAATGAAGATTCAGTGTCTAGTTCAATGACAGCAAGGTGTGACAATGACAGCAATGTGTGATGGAGACTCTTATTTGCCCCTGCTTGCTGAAAGAAACTTTCCCTTGTCCCTGTTCTACCTTGCTGTCCCTGATCTGTTACACAAATATGTAAACTGCAACCCAAATATGTCCTCAGCTGAAGACGGGCCCATTCAAAAACAAATGTGCACAGCCGGGAAGGGATATTAATATTGATTCATGTCTGTTAGGAGGACGAGGAGAAAATCTAATTCAAAACAATACTTCATGGCTTTTCATCCACA
>NW_024613226.1:0-1057 GCF_008729295.1 Plectropomus leopardus
TGGCAAAAATGTCAAAATATGACATGTCCCAAAAAACAGCTGAAAACACCTCAGAACAGCATAAAATAATGTGCCAAGAAACGCCATGGCATAGAATTTTGCAAAAACGGCCAAAAACACCATAAAAATGCATGTTGAAAAAATGACCAAAAAGGCAAGGCTATAGTATGGCAAAAATGTCAAAATATGACATGTCCCAAAAACAGCTGAAAACACCTCAGAACAGCATAAAATCGTGTGCCAAGACATGCCAGCGCATAGAATATTGCAAAAACGGCCAAAAACACCATAAAAATGCATGTTGAAAAAATGACCAAAAAGGCAAGGCTATAGTATGGCAAAAATGTCAAAATATGACATGTCCCAAAAACAGTTGAAAACACCTCACAACAGCATAAAATAGCGTGCCAAGAAACGCCATGGCATAGAACTGAGCGAAAACGGCCAAAAACACCATAAAAATGCATGTTGAAAAAATGACCAAAAAGGCAAGGCTATAGTAGGCAAAAATGTCAAAATATGACATGTCCCAAAAACAGCTGAAAACACCTCATACAAGCATAAAATAGCATGCCAAGAAACGCCATAGCATAGAATATTGCAAAAACGGCCAAAAACACCTTAAAAATGCATGTTGAAAAAATGACCAAAAAGGCAAGGCTATAGTATGGCAAAAATGTCAAAATATGACATGTCCCAAAAACAGCTGAAAACAACTCAGAACAGCATAAAATAGCGTGCCAAGACACGTCATAGCATAGTTTGTTGCAAAAACTGCTTAAAAGCACCTTGACATGGCATACTGAAAAAATGACCGAAAAGGCAAGGCTTTTGTAAGGCAAAAATGTCAAAAAATGACATGTCCCAAAAACAGCTGAAACCACCTCAAAACAGCAAAAAATAGCATGTCGAGACACCATAGCATAATTTGTTGCGAAAACGGTCAAAAACACCAAAACAATGCATGTCAAAAAAATGACCAAAATGGAAAGGCTATTGTATAGCAAAAATGTCAAAACATGACATATCCCAAAAACAGCTGAAAACCACATTAAAC
>NW_024613227.1:0-3376 GCF_008729295.1 Plectropomus leopardus
GCATCGCTTGCGGATGTCATTGCAGACAAACATCATGGTCTTTATGTACAAGTCGAAGCCGAATCCGTCACCAGAAGACACAACAAAACAAGCTCGGCCTTCAGCTACATGTGTGGCCACTTCTTCCGCCGCGACGAATACCGCTCTCATTTCAGGAACGTGCACTCTGACATCCAGGCCTCTCTGAGTGGTTGGTTCCAACAACGCTGCCCCTTAGCATACCTTGGCTGTGCTTTCACCCAGACGAGGTTTCACCCAGCAGGTCACCGAGCTACAATCAAGTTCTGTCAAGATGTCAGCGCCTTTGTCCTCCAGCCAGACATCCCTCCATTCCTCTGTGAAGGCGGGAAAACCTTCAGCCCTCAGAGAAACGGTGCACATAATGTGGATCCCCTGAGCAGCCTGCCCCTGGAGATCCTTCAGCACATTGCTGCTTACCTTGACAGTTTTACATTATCTCAGCTGTCCCGAGTCTCCCATCTGATGAGGGAGGTGTGTGCCACATTGCTGCAGGAGAGAGGGATGGTGTCCCTCAAGTGGGAGAAAAAGACATATTCCCATGGGGGAAGTTCCTGGAAATGTCGAAAGAAAGCAAGTATCATTAAATAGCCTTGTTTCTTTCATTAAATGTATTTTATGTATTTAATATACTGATTGAGTGCTGCCATTACATCTCATATATGATCTAAACCTTGTAAGGGAAAGTAAACACAAGGCCAAACTTCTAAATCAGTTCCCTTCTCGTATCTGGCCCCATTCTGTTTACTGTCATCAGAAAATTTCAGTCATTCATACAGCCTGACAGCTGCTGCATTGTAAACACTCTCCAGACTCACCGTGCTTCTCTCTAACAATATTACAAACGGAATCACAGCCGTGTTGGCAACAGTTAATGGGTTCCCACTGAAGTAGCCACTGGAGACGTGGAGACATTTTTCTGTGTCCTTCCTTATCATATTCCAGCTGCATGTGGGGTCAGGCACCAGGAGGGAGTGTTCAGGGAGAGATTTTTTTTCTGGTGTCTGAGCAATAGTCTGGTAAAAAGGCAGCAAAACTATCATTTAGTTTTGCAAAAAGCTGATTTCATTCTACAGCAAAAAATCGAAGCTCTATAGGATGCACAATAATATATCTATTGACAACCAGTTTTAACCTGGTGGTAGCTTCCATACTGTATTTTTCATTTATTTGATAGTTGACAGCAAAGAGATTCTGGAGCAGTCAGGGGGATTCAAACCAGGGATGCTGTGTTTACATCAGACCACTAAGCTAGATCTTAGACCCCACGGCTTAGGCTGCCAGGCCACAGGGACGCCCAGCAGGCTGGTGGTCTGAGCCTTGTGTGCGCCCCCAGCTGCCTTGATTTCTGGAGATTATCTAAATCCTGTTGGGAATTATGAGCACTGTATACTGTATGAGGATGAAATTCTAAGTGATTCAGACTCATGAACACTGAGTTAAGACCATTAAATTCATTATGTTGCTGCTATCTTTCAATAAAGCGCTGACAAGTGTGCAGGATTCCTTCAAGGACCAGTGTGTAGGATTTGGAGGGATATACTGGTAAAAAAAGGATTTTGTATAAAAGTTTTCTATAGTGTTTAATCACTTGAAAAAAATTGCTGAGTTTTTGTTATCTTAGAATGAGCCGTTTATATCTAAATAGGGAGTGGGTGATCGTCCATCAAGATCACCATGTTGCACTGCTGTGTTTGTACAGTAGCCCAGAATGGAAAAACCAAATACTAGCTCTAGATAAGGCCTTCCCAACATGTTCTTATCCTGACTCGTCAAATATCGCTGCTTAATCTGTACGTCATGTCTATATTTCGCACACTCCTTTGTTTGTTGTTGATGTGGTTTGGACCTTGGGGGAGGGGCCCTTATATGTGGAGTTTGCATGTTCTCCCAGTGTCAGCATAGGTTTTCTACAAATTATCCGCCCTCATCCCACAGTCCAAAGATACGCAAGTCAGGTTAATCAGTGACTCAAAATTGGTTATGGGTGTGAATGTGGGCAGGAATGGTTGTTTGTCTTTTTGTGTCAGCCCTGCAATAGTCTGGCTAAGTTTCTCCCAATATCAGCTGGGATAGGCTCCGGCCCCCCACGACCCTTGAGAAGATAAGCCGTCACTGCTAATGAATAAATAAATGAATGAACACTTGCAGTATCAGCCACTGTAGTTAGCAACCCCCTTCATCATGAGAGCACACATTTTTTTAATGTGAAACTGATTTTTTCAGTGTTTTTACCAGCTTAAATCACCAAGTCCATTTGTTTTCAGAAAAAGAGACTTCTGCAGATCATTTTTTTCCTGGTAAAAACCTCCCGAACAATGAGCACTAAAGGAATCCTAACCGGGAGTTAATGAATTTGGTCCCCAGGGAAGAAATAGGAAACAATACAGCAAATATTAAACAATAAACAAACAAACAAAAATGTCATTTGATGGCTCATGCACATCATTTAGGCTAATTATTAAGTCAATTATGCTATACCAATCAGTTGTTCTTTGGCTGTGTGGATAACTTTCCACCATTTATTTTTAAAATCTGTTCATGACTTTTTCCAGATATCCTGCGGACAAACAAACAACCTCTCTGCTCTGCTGGAGGTAATAAAAGATAAATAAAGAATAAATGCACAAGTGTCTATTTTTACCTCAACTCTCTTTGAACTGCAGTGATCAGGTGACAAAGAGTGTGCCGATGATATCAGTGATGTGGAATGGCCTGAGGGCTCGCTGCCAGTAAACACAGCGCTACCATAACAAGTCAGATGTGATCATTCATGGAAACAAGATGTTGATAAGACCGAGTGGGCGACAGCTGGGTATTTGCTCCCCAATGAAGGGCATCATTTGTATATGTTTGTAATGGATGGATACGGAAATAACATCCTGACATGTGGTAAAAATACTCTTCAATCTAGATTCCACAGATATTGAAAATACATGTATCCTCATGGTCATTGGTGCAGTACAGTTGATAGATTTCCTGACAGCAGCCTCCTACACCTACTTCACCTCTGTCTCTGTGTTTCACAGGTTTGGGAGTTCAGCTCTCTCTTTTCATCTGTGGACAGATGGAGCTTCAGCAACAATCCTTCCATGTCAGATCACTTGAAAACCTGCTCCTTCTACCAGAGAGAGGAGCACACTGACCCTGTGGCTTTAGCCTGCCTGGGAGAGGTCGGAGACAGACACGGAGAAGTAAAGCATAAAAGATAATGCTCATGGTCCCAGAGCTCAGTGGGCGGACCGCAATACAAGTGATGCCGTGTTTAGAATCACTCAGGCATGACATGTATCCTCTGCATATACAGCTAGAAACAAAAGGTAATTCAGAACTGCTTGTATGCTGAAGGCTGCAGACG
>NW_024613228.1:0-1794 GCF_008729295.1 Plectropomus leopardus
CTAAGGTGTACAAATTTAGATTTCATTTCTTTCTGTTATTATTATTATTACAGGAGGGTATTGTAGGTGATATACAAAAGCAGTCTGATTGATTGATGTATTAATATAATAGTATCATAAGTGGGAAATACATGTTAGACTACACCATCGCTAATGTAAATCCATCCAATATTTTATTGAATAAAAGCCCAACACAAATTTACAAAATTTATCAGTCAACATAAAAATCATTGATTGCGCACAGTGCGCATGTTCATTGTTAAAAATGTACCCATGACAGATGCCTCAATTAATCCCAGTCAAAAACAATCGAAATATTTGCAACCACCCACATTCTCATGTAACCCAAAGCCTCAGAAGCATTTAGAAAGAAAAGAAGCACGCTGGATGGATCTGCACTGTAACTGGGAGGTGATATTTTGAAAATTGCAAAAGAATAATTTAATAACCAGTGTGTGAAGAAAAGGGGCGCGTGACTGAGAGGAAATTTCATAAAGTGTTTGTATAGCCTATTTTACATTTGTTGTCAAAATCTCAACCCACCGCACTCTGACATTATAAACTCGCTCTGTGTGAATATTGTATCTTAGTTGTCAGCTGGTTAAATGACTGGTAGCCATAAATACACAATATAATGTTGCAGGGTTTTTTGGTTTCTGGCTGCTTTTGATCTGTGACAAATTAATGTTTCGGGTGTTACAAAAACAAAACGTGCAAGAGCTCATAGAAGTGACCTAATTTATAACCAAGAGATTACTACTCCGACAACTTACAACCCCCCAAAAATATACCTGTAGAAGCAACTAAGTAGCATTTACAATATGAAAACAAACTAAAGACACGGTTAAATTTAGCTACCAAACATGTATGCAAATTAATTGACATAACACAGACGTTCAGTGGTTGCAGATTTTCTCATGAAAGTAACAACAAACCACTTTTTCAAAGAGCCTTCACTTGATAAAAGGGCACCAAGGATCTAGTTTGCTTGGCATGGCAAAGAATGTGAACATCAACAGAAGGGCAAAAGACATTCGCTCATGGCACATCCATTCAAACCGAGCTCAAAATCAAACATCACTGTTCAAACTGGTTGAAGGAACAAGGTCTTATTCAGTGAGCCGCAACATTCAAAACAGTGCAGACAGAAGCGTGAAGTACCATGAGACAGACATATCGCACTAATGCAGTGACATACGCCTCCCATGTCTCACAGTGCATCTCTCCCTACAGCGCTTTTCATGTTTCAAACCACTAAATAAGCAGGTGAATCTTTTTTCTTTTTTTTTTTCAGAGGACGACCTTGGTACTCTTTCTCTTACAGCCGTGAAAACTAGAATTTGAGCCGCTCGACCCCACTTGCTGTTGTTTGCTGAAGCTAGTCCAAGGAGGGTGGATGTTGGGATGTGTTGGCTGACAGAGGCAGCGTCCCCCGAGGTAAGGAGCCAGGGGCCGCTCTACTCGATCAGCTTCTTTGCCTTGAAGAAGCGCCGCAAGTAGAAGACCTGCCATGTGGCCAGCCCGATGAGACAGCACATGGAGAATATGCTGAAGTACAGCACGCGTGTGTTGGTGGACTCTGCAGAGCGATGACAAAAAATAGAGCGGTTGTGTTATTGGTTAGTGACAAATGCTATTTTTAAAAATTTCTTACAATGAATTATAATAATGACAGAGTTGCAGCAGTGTTCAAACATTAACCAATTTAAAAATATGTACAAGGATATGATTTTCATGAGGTACATGGGGGAAGAAGGGGTTTGACATTCATCAAGTGTTTACTGGGATTATTGT
>NW_024613229.1:0-1495 GCF_008729295.1 Plectropomus leopardus
TATATATTCTCTGTATTTCGGGGCAGGTAGCGGTGTCTTCCTGCCGGACGCCTCTCTGTCTCGTCTTTATTTGCCTCCATCAGTCTCTGTCCTGCGGCCGGGCAGCACCTCGGGGCGCTCAGCTTATCAGCTTTCTGTTTACCTCTCTATTAATCCCCATTAGTAAAGAGGGGGCATTAGGCCGCTGTGGTGGACTTTATCTCTGTTTTGTCCTAAAACAGGAGATCAGCTGGTTAACAGCTCAGACTGACAGATCTCAATCTGAGTTTAGAGACCGACTGTCTGGCACGGAGAGGAGCCGGAGGGACGCACCGATCACTGCCGATAACGTCCAGATTTATCAGTTTGGTCCTAATAAATCAGATTTAATTGAATTAAAGTGGGAGAAAAATGTGCGTAAAGCTTGTAAGCTATTTATAGAGTCGGGAAATAATAACTTAAAATAGTACACCATGAGGAGCACTTGTGAGACCATGTTCCTTTTAAAAATAATCTTTATTATACTGAGGAACTACTGATTTCCTGTCAGTCATCAGAACTGCTCCAACTTTTTTCCCCCTATGAATAGGAATAAACGGACTCTGGAGGGTTTCAGTGGGAGACATTTTAGCACAAGTGGCTCCCGCTGTTTGCTCTCAGTCTTAGCTGCTGTCGCACATAATCGACATGAGTGTGGCTGCAATTATACAAGAATGGCTTTAGGAAACAACAGGCAGGAGGAACAATAACGCGCAGAGGAAAAAAACGGCAATTGATGCTTTCCCTCCTTCATTTTCACACAACTTTCACGATCTTTTATGTTCCCAAGAATTTGTCGAGAAAATAAATCGTCAGATTTTTGAGAAAACAAAGATAAGAGGCGAGTTTGGTGTGAAATTGACCCCTGAATGTAATTTCCGAAGCCCTTATTTGTGCGTAATGGCTAATTAACAGCGCCAATTAGGCTGCGCGACCTTAAATAAAGAAGCCTTCTAACTTTATAAACGCCTCTCATTTTGGTTTCAGCTCTATATTGCTGTTTCAAATAATCATTTATCATTTAGTTGTTGTTGTTGTTGTTGTTTTACAAATGTCTGAAACTAGTAAAAAGTATATAAAAACTTCCTAGTTAAACCCAAGTTATATCTTCATAAAACCAGTCCAATTTACAATTATAGAAAACGGAGAAAAGCACCAAATTTTCGCATTTAAGAGGTAAAAATTTGGCATTTGTTGCTTATTAACCCCTTGAAACCTGGATCTACATCAGTTTTCTTGCGCTGTGCTGATATGCCTTTCACAAGCTCTTTAACCCTTGAAACTCGAGCAAATTGGCTTTATTTCTTATGAACACGTGAGTCAAAAAGGCTAATGAGCAACACAGACAGAAATGGCATGCAAATGGCTGGAAATGTTATAAAAGGTGACAAGAGAATTACCTGAAAAATTGGTATAAAAAAGATTAAAATTTAAAAATTCTACAAAAAAATGTCCTGAAAACTATATGTGGGCTATA
>NW_024613230.1:0-1413 GCF_008729295.1 Plectropomus leopardus
TTAACAATAAAACAATAATACAAATTAAAACTTATTTGAATACATTTTACATTTTATTCCTAGTAAGTAAATAACACTTAACAGTAAAAAAAAGGCATTACAATAAAACAACAAAATTAAACAGAACAAAACAGTACAATGTGCTGAAAAAATCAGGTAACAAAAGAAGATAATATGAAAGAAAATATAAAGATAAGACAAAAAAGTAAAAATTTTAGAAGTTAAAAAAATTAAGGAAAAGTTCAATGTTAAATAAAATATGAAATAAAGAAAAATAAAACAAAAAATAAACCTCATTTAGAAATATATAAAAAAAATGAAATTGTGAAACAAATGCAGAATTTAAAATAAAAAGCCGTGTTCGCTTGTTGTTTTCTGCAGGCACATTTGAGACTTCAGAGCTGCTGCATCTCTGCAGTTACATTTGTTTCTAAACCGTCTTTTTTCTGGCGTCTTTCAGGCAGAGAGACGTCGGCGCTCTGTCCCGGCAACAAACCGTGTCTTCACGACACCAAAGAGGTCCGCTTCCTCAAAACCAGCTGCCAGGACTTCCTGAGCTCCGGTCTGAAGTACCAGCACCTCAGCCCGCCGTCGCCGGAGATTGACTACATCCCCATCAGGGTGGAGCTGAGGGAGCAGGCCACCAGGGCCCTGCTGGAGGTACGGGCAGCACCCAGAAAATTAACGCTGATGTAATTTCTATGCAACATTCACTCAGGCGTCATCAAACGTCTCGTATGAATGCGGCTCAGAAAGCGTCTAATTAAATAAAGTTGATAAACTGCAGCTTCAGTCAAAGTCAGGTTTTTTCCGGAGGAGACGAGCGTCACAGACGCTTTATTGGCAGTCAGAAGGCGATATCGCAGCTTCTCAGCTCTGTGGATGTGGAAGGAAGTTAAAAAGCTAAAAAAAAATCACAAAAATCACATAAACAGTGTCTTTATTGCAGAGACCTGTCATGTCTAACACGTCTCTTCATGGGCTTTCTCTTCGACACCAAATATAACAGCAGAAGCTGTTGCAGTACGTGTTGATTTCGACGTGATACATGTTGTGTGAAAACATACGTGTCCCAAAAAAAGGAATCTGTTGAGGCTTAACATCGCATAGGAGAGGTGAAAAAAAAAGAATGGAAAAAACATTTACAGTAAAAAGAAAAAAGCATAAAATTAATGATAAAACAAATTAAATAAAAATATAATAAAACTGTTATTCATTTAAGAAATCAGAGAAAATAGAAATAATTTTTTTTTAAAAATAGTTTAAATGAAAACAAATAATTGAGAATAAAAGATTAAAGAAGTTAAATTATAATTAAAATTAGAGTCGAATTAAAACAAATAAAGTAAAATCGAAATAAAAAATTAATTGAAAAGAAAACAGTTAATGACTGAAAAAAATAAAGATTAAAAA
>NW_024613231.1:0-1093 GCF_008729295.1 Plectropomus leopardus
GTTAGCTTCAAAAGTGTCTCATGACTTTCCTCAACACTGTATAGTAACACTGTAGCAAAAACTAACAACTAACACAATACACCTCTCTGTGGTATGAGCAAGGGCTTCTTCTTTTAATCTCTGCTGAGTATATAGCACCAGGGAGAACACTTTTTATACAGATTATTTCCTGGTTAGTACAGTAGCACCTCAACAAGCTCAAATTTAAACACATGTATTTGCATCATCTAGGGGCAGTTGTTCTAAGATCTAAGTTCAGCCCAAAAACCAAAACAGATTAACAAGGTTTGGAAAAATGGATGACATGACTCTTCATTATGCCCAATCAGACATGCAAAGCAGTAGCCAGCGGGGTGTATCATTGAGGTGGCTCAAAAAAGCAGTATTATTCTGAAATTGCTTTGGAAAACTGAATTTCTGCTTTCTTACATAAAGTTTGATGAGAACATCAATACACTCACTGTCTGTCTGCCAAACGGTTTGGGATTTTATGGGAGTTATGTGAAGGACTATTTTTTACCAGGAACAGTAGCCTGTTAACGTTGTGGTGTCACCATGAGGTTGCCAGGCATCCAGACAGACTCTAGGAAATCCCTGCTCTTGGAAAAGAAATGGTTCACAAGAAACTATGAAGTTCTTACATTTTTTGTTTACACAGTTGACTTCTGTGACAGGAGTCAGAGTTAGACAGTAGAACTGACTGTAAACTGACAGATTACTACTGCCAGGGTTTTATTGGCTGTATGCATTGATATGATTGGAGGCAGATTATGTTGTCCTCTTGCTAAACAGCTTGTGACCTTTTAGTTTTCCCGATAACAAGAAATTGTTAAATAGAAATAAAATCAGTAAAATGCAAACAGTTTCAAATAATGAGGACTTGCAAATGAGTCCACTGAGTTTACTAGCTTAAGGGAGGAGACCAGTGAATCATACTGCCTCTATCTCTTAACAGCCACTAGGGGGCAAATAGGTAAATGAAATGAAACTGATGGACTACACATGAGGTGCTTGCTATCCAAAAAGATGTGATCACACAAAAGCTGGACCCCAATATTCGGCTTTTTGAATATTTGTTAATTTGGTGGGTATT
>NW_024613232.1:0-4275 GCF_008729295.1 Plectropomus leopardus
CCCCCTCTGTTTTTTCTCTCCTTCCTCTTCTTTGTCCTCCCTTCAGATCTCTTAGCTAGCATCACCGACTCCTCCTTTCCTCTCAAACCTTTCCTCCTCCCCTCCTCCTCCTCCCCTCGCTCCTCCGCCTCCCCCTCCTCCAGCAGACCAGGCAGCGAGCCTCCTCCCTCCAGTCCTCCCTCCGCCCTCCCTGCCCCGGGCCTCTTCTCCTCTTCTTCCTCTTCTTCCTCCTCTCCCCCTTCATCCAAAGCCTCCCCGCCTCCCCCTCCTCCAGCTCCTGTCACCTCCTCTTCGCCCCCTGCTCCTCCTCCTCCTCCCCCTTCCCAGGCCTCCTCCCAGGATGCTCATCTCTCAGCGGAGTCGGAGGAGGAGAAGGCGAAGAAGCTGCTGTACTGCTCTCTGTGTAAAGTCGCCGTCAACTCTCTGTCTCAGCTGGAGGCTCATAACGCAGGTGAGGAAGAGCGAGGTGATGGATGAAGAGATGGTTTTTTTCATGTGTCGCCATTTATCATCTCTTCAATGGAAGCTTGACTGATGTTTCAGTCACATGCTGCACATTATGATTTATTCACCAAGCCTCTTTTCATTTTATGGAGACACCAACTTTCCATCTTAGCCAAATGCTCAAACTGCTCTTGAATTTACAGCAATAAAAACTCAATCTAGCCTATCTGCTCCGCACCAAACCAGCTGGTGAACATTGTCAAGCATTAAGCAACTAAAGAGTCAGATATTTCCTGTAGAAGTTGGTGGAGGCCAAAAACAGAGCAAAAAGGAAAGAGAAAAATCGACTTAAATTGACCAGTTGAACAGAGGCAGGACCCCAAATGGATGATAATGTTTCTTTATAACTCCTGGATGTTTAAAGAGGCAACTGTTTGCTATTAAGGTCATCATATCAACTTAAAAGGATGATCTGTCGCGAGGCCAAAATAAATAGTTTTTGCGGGATTAAAAAGTTCTCTTAGAACCGGCAGTAATCTCAAAGTACGACATACAAAATATTTGTATATTTGTATATATTTTTATAATTGATATGGGAAATATTAAGAATTTTAGTTTCTTGTTTATAAGCCCTATAACTAAAAATCTTGCTTTTTGCAAGCATCAAATTCAGAATGAGTGTATATTTACAAAAATACACATAAAGTTTATCAGTTTTAAGATTAAAATATGTTGTCTTGTATTCAATAAAAAACAGGTAAAAAATGATTTGCAAATCATTGCATTGTGTTATTTACGTTTTACACAGCATCCCAACTTTTCTGGGATCAAGGTTGTATTTGGTCAAAAGTATGTGGACAGCCCTCCCTCAGTTTTTTTCACTTGTGTTACCACAAACTGATGATTTACCACACATCATCCTTAAAGGAATACTTCACTTTTAGAATAACCATCTCTATATCATTACAAAAAAAGTGTTTTTCTTACATGCATCCACAGTGAATGAAGAATCCAAAAATGTTTTTTCATTAAATCAATGCGGACTATGTTTAACAACAACAAAGCTAGGTCCAATCATCTGTTAACAAAGTGTCACATAACTCGTGCAGAATAATCCAAGTCTCCTTTATCCAGTTGTACGCTTACTACTTACACAACAAATTTCGCTAAAACATTATGATTTAAAACGCGTTGATGAAAACAGTCTCATGCACGTTCTCGTTGGCAGAGGTGCAAATGTGTTTGGGAATAATTGAGGATACGACTGGATAAATGAGACTTGGATTATTCTGCACAAGTTGTGTGAGAGTTTGTGAAAGGATGCTCTGCTGTTAAAAGCAATCCCAATTTACTTCAATTCATGAAGAATGTTTTTAAAATTTCTTTTCCTCACAAATTCAAGGTAAAACATGGCGAGTAATTAATACACAAATCTTCATTTTGTGTGTTTTCTTTTAAAACTGACAAATGATTTGGAAAATGAGCAGCAGTAATTGAAAGCATACAGGATTTTTAATGCTTCTTGTTTACCAAAAGTTATTTTTCTGTGTGCAGGTTCAAAGCACAAGACGATGCTGGAGGCGCGGAGCGGCGCCGGGCCGATCAAGGCCTACCCTCGAGCCGGAGCCAAGCTGAAGAACGGCAGCAGCTCGGCACTGAAGGGCTCCGGCCTGCAGAACAAAACCTTCCACTGCCAGATCTGCGACGTCCACGTCAACTCTGAGATCCAGCTCAAACAGGTACGAACACAGCATGGGTATGAAAAATATACCAACATTATTCTAACATAACTTTTAACCGACTCAGCTGAGAGGGAGATGAATGCTTTGTCAGACATTTTCAGTCTTGACAGGAAGTGTTGCCTTGTCTCTTCTGCCCTTTGGTGAATTTCCAAAAAAAACAGTCGGACATGTCACAGGCCTCTCTGTCCTCGGCTCTGTTGTCAGTGTTTGTTGTTGTTTTTGTTGCAGCACATCTCCAGCAGGAGGCACAAGGACAGAGTGGCAGGAAAACCCAGCAAACCCAAATACAGCCCGTATAACAAACAGCAGCGCAGCTCGCTCTCTGTAAGTCCCACTCTCTGTTTCTCTCTCGCTCTTCAAATTAAATGAAGATTTTATTTTGTTTTTTGTGTATAAAAGATGATTACAAACCAATGATAGGGATCTCTAAAAACAATTTCAGACTAAATTATGATTTGGTTCTGCTTTCATAAATTAAGACATTTATTTGCTTTTTGTATTTATTCTGGCCTCTCTTATTTATCTGTCCCTTCCTTGCTTCCTCTCCTCTCCTGTTTTTTCCTTTCCTCATTTCATTTCCTTTTTTCCTCTCCTTGTCTCCTCACCTCTCATTGTGTCCTGTCACTGTTTCTTCTCCTTTGTTTTCATTTCTCTCCACTTTTCCTCCTCTCCTCCCGTTGTTTCATCTCCTTTTGTTTTCTTTCCAACCCCATAATCTCCTCTTCTCTTCATGTTTCCTTTTTATCTCCTCTCCCCTTCTTTACCCTCCTGTTTTATCACCTCCTTATCTCCTCTCCTCTCCTCTCTCCTCAGAAGGAGTTAGTGAAGCCCTCCCTCTCTCCCTCCTTTCTCTCCACTCCTTTTGCACCTCCGCCCTCCTCCCTCACCTCCACAATCTCGCTCCCTCCTGCCTCTCTCTCCTCCTCTCCTCTCCTCACTCCCACCTCCTCACCCCTCACCCCTGCCATCTCTCTTCACCCTCGCCCTCCCACTTCCACGTCCCTCTTCACCGCCTCCTTCCTGCGTCCGGCTCCTGGACCAATCAGAGCGAGCCAAGGATCAATTCTCTTCGCACCGTACTGATGATGACGTCAGCGGTGGGGGAGTCCAACCGGTGACCTTTGACCTTCAGTTTGTTGACCTGACAGAAGAGTCAGAGACTTGAGAGGACAGAAGCTCCTCGTTGCTTTAAATGAACCACAGACTTGAAGATGAAGAACAGATGCTGGAAAGTTCCCACATATCCTGGAAAACCTGGAATTTTTTGTGAAACAGTCATGCAAAAATCCTGGGGAAAAAAATGACAAAACTGTCCTGAGATTTTTAGAAAGCAATAAGCGGTCCTGGAGAAAAAAAAATCAGTGTGCAGCTTTTTTTTGTCATCCTCATTTGTTATTTTGATGCTCCAGATTCAAAACATCCAACTCAAAGAAGAAAAAAACATTCAACTTGTGCATGAAAATAGAGAATATTTATATTTTTCTTTCTTTGACCTTTTTACCAAAACAAGAACCCCAAAGTACCTCGTCGGTTATGAGAAATGACTCTTTGTGACAGTCTGAATCTACCGCAAAATAAAAAGCTGGAGGTTGTTGAAAAAAGATCAGAATCAGGATTCAAGAGAAACCGGAAAAGACGAGCAGAATCTAAAAAAATCTCACTCAGAGACGGAGAGACAAAGATGGATAAGACAGTCTGGATTTGTTTGAGGTCTTATGGGTCGGATCCACAGAGTTTGGACAGGGTTGTTTCTGAATGAAAAAATCTCCTCTGAACACAGACGCTCTTCTTTCTCCTGCTGGAGGAGCAAACCAGCACAAACCTGATGTCAGACGTCCTCCATCACAAACAAATACGACTGCAGATGTCTTCATGTCGTGTCAATTCTGGACCGTGATGCTACAGATGTCCCCGTCAGACGTTCCTGAGTTCATGAGTCGCTCCGAACATACAGCATCTCGAGCAAACAAACTGCAAAGTGGAGAAAGAGTAAAAAAATAGATTGTTCTAGATTTTTCCAACTGTCGACAAAACCATGAAAAGACCAAAACCATCGTCAAAAATAACTGGGCAGTAAGGCCAAAAATCT
>NW_024613233.1:0-3593 GCF_008729295.1 Plectropomus leopardus
AGCAAAATCTGGCAGGCAAAATGCCCCCATTGAGGTATAATGCCTTGTATCGGATGGAAATGAAAACGGATTGCATCTACGCCTGGTGGAATAGTCCCTCCCGCCTCCTTCACAGTCAAGATGGTGACAAAGATAACAAAACCGGGTAGTGATTCTTCTCTTATCGTGCCTAACTTTAGTGGATCATAACATTTTGGGTCTGGAATCAAACTGCAGATGCACCAGTTCAAAATAACACCAAACTTTTATTTGGATGCCCATTTTTGAGTCAAGACGGATGCCAAAGTGTGGCCTGTGACAGAGGGTTTCGTCAGCAGTCAATGATATTAAACAGTTAAGTAATTGTAAGTCACTGCAACCACGAGAGGTCATACAGCAAACAGTCATAAATGTGCAAACATAATATTATGCTGATTGGTCTGGTAGTTTGTGAGATTAGCTGCGGACAGACACTCACACACTGGCTCCTTTGCCTCTGCCATTTCCCACCTCCTCCCTCTCTAATCTCTGTCGCCTACGCCGTGTATCTGATCTCTCCTCTCCCATCATGCATGTTACATTAAGTGCCTTTACTAGCCTCTGACTGTAATCCTGCACTCATCAAACAGCCATTTAAACAAACAGTGCATTAAACAATGATAGCTGATGCTGACAGGTCCGTTGCTATTCATTCCTGTTGGTGGTGGACGGGAGGAAAGGTGAATTTAGACCTATTACTGTAATACGTTTGTATTCTGTGAGAGCTCTGAGGACACACTCGGTTTTCTGTTTGTGGGTTCTGCTGTGTGTTGGCCCGAGGCGAGCTGGTTTAGCTGGCACTCGACATCACAGGCCGACAGATTGACTCACCAGCTGAACAACGGAGCCTGAATGCCACAGTGTTCACCTGCTGCACGGCTGAGCATCAACATAAGGTAACACAAACATGTGAGAGCACCAGACACGTTTATATTTTGTTGGATAGTTTAAAGAGATACTATGCAGGATTTTCCTAAAAAACAATATACACTGTTCAGCCAAAACATTACAACCACAGCTGAATTGAATAACTTTGATCATCTTGTTACAAAACCTTGGCGCCTAGTATTCACATGGATGGATGGATATACTATTACAGAACAGGTTTGCTACCAAATACTGCAAGGATTTTTCATGAGTGGCCAGAGGAACATGACAAAGAGCTCAAGGTTCTTGGTCTGCATCCCTAAAGCCTCATTCCCACTGCGCAAGAACCCGCTACCACCCTCTAACATCTGACTTTTTAATGCAATGGGAATGTGTACAATCGGTATTCATACCTAGCTCAGATGACTCAAATGATTATTTTCAATATACTACATACAAAGTAGATTTTCTTATCCACCTAGCATGTAGCATATTGAAAATAATTAATTTTATTGTGTTTTATTTTTCATCTAAAAACATTGGTTTTTAGAAAAAAATGGTTAAAATTCCTAAAAATATTTGATATTTATGATTAGGACTAATGTTGGTTAAAAACAATAACTCAGTGAAAGTAGAAAATCATATTAATGTATAATATATTTATTTAAAGCTTGAAATTGAAAAGCGCATCTTGTGCGCAGAGGGATGCGAGTGTGTGTAATATTATATTCTCTGCTGCCGTTTGTTTGACTCACAGCTCTGCACACTGATCAGAGCAGCTCCAGTCTCCCGGCCCATCCGTGTCGAGACAGCCTTTGACGTTGCTGGCTATTACTCGAGACATGTAAACAATAAAACAGTGCTGTAGGCGGGACATTGAGCTAAACTACAGAGTGCTCACTACCACAGACAGAGAGAGGCCAAACTGACACACAACTCAAAGAACTAATTAAACACATGTTTCTGTGTGTAATGATTATCAGCATTTGATTTCCTGCTGAACTTTATTCAAAGCTACAACAACATTTGGACCTAAACCGTTAATTAGCCTTTAAGAATCAGCCCAGGAGAGGTTCAACTGCTGCTGCTGTCTCTGTGGTGACACGCTGAGCACCAGCGATCATTACAGAGCTCCATACTCAAGGAGACAACTATAAACTTGTTGTTTTTAAGTTTAAATCTAATATTAAATAGGAAATAATAAGGTTAAATGAATACTACTTTCTTAAATGGACACAGTGCAGCTTTCTGGGAAAATGCTGAATCACTCACACTGTATTGCGTAAAGGCTGCTCGGTCGCTCTTCGCTCCTCCATTCTCCAAATCGATGCTTAATATCAATAAGTAATTTGTGCTCAAAGCAACGGGGCTGCTGAGGATTTCATCAAAGCCATACAGGTTACCACAGCAACACAAACACTTTCTCAATTTTCAGAAGAAAATGCACTTAGATTTAATGACATGCTGAGGCTGTCTCGCTTTGAAAGAAACACAAGAGAAGGATTTCACACACAGACATTGACAACTATTGGAAAAAAGAGAAAAAGTCCCAAAGTCAGTGCAAAGGGGAGGCTGCTTTCTAAACTGTTTAAAAGACAAGTTTTTTTTCCTTTAACCTTATCCAAATGAAGTAAATGTAAACGGCTACAGAATAATGACACCATCAGCATTTAGATTGGTTCCGTATAAGCCTGTAAGCCTCACTATGCAATTCTACCTGCCACTGTACAATCAACTCGGAAAAAGAAGGCTTGATTTACGCCACAAAAGCAGCGTATCAAACAAAGCAGGAAAAGGAGAGCGCTTAGCTATCATATCTATCCCCAAGGCTAGAGTAGAGATGCATGCCTATAGAAAAGCCCACATCTCTGATTAGAAAAAGAAACACATCTACTTTTAAAGGTGAATTTCGTAAGATCGGACATCATTTTAGCTGAAAACATTTTTTAAAATAAAGGAACTAACTCTATCAACAGAGTGTGGAGAAGTAACATCTTTGACGTTACGTCCAAGATGTCTTCGTATTGTATTGCAGAGATATCCACTGCCAAGCAGCCAGGAACGGGCTGTCTCTGCTGTAATAACACATCCTGCCCTGAGAGGCGATACTGAGTCACTGCAGCCTCCAGTGTGCCGCAGGAGAGGGTGAAGATGTTGAGCCGGTCAGAGTCAATGGATACAACACAAAGTTACAGTCTCAGTGAATTACCCTATTGACCAGAATATGAGACGTCTTTTTTTTCCTCTGAATATATCTGAAAAAGTGAGGTGTTCCTATTTTGGGGGTCGAGACTTTTAAACGCCTATATACATCCACACCAACAGGTGAGGCCTAATACCAGTAACCTCAATGTGCCCCTCATGACTGGAGCTGTCAATCAAAACTGACAACAGTGTCAGGGGGCCTGAAAGATGGAAACAAAGCAACTCAAAAGTACAGCGATAACAAGCCCAAAAAGACTGTCTGAAAAACACCAACAGTCAAAGAGAAGCTTACTGCAGCCTACAAAGCGGGCACTTTCGTGAGATTAACAGGAGGGTGTGTGAATATATGATTGAAAAACAACACAAAAACACACTACAGTTTGTTATGGTAGAAAAACGGCCTACCATAAGTCTTTCATCTACAATAGTGATTATGGTGTACAGGTTTTTATTTTATTCAGATATATCTTTTTTTTATTTCTCTTATTTAAAAAAAATATTAA
>NW_024613234.1:0-1986 GCF_008729295.1 Plectropomus leopardus
TACCTTTTGCTCAACCACAGCAACAGTAATAAATTACTTTTTTCTTTTTAAAAATTAAATTAGGATTTTTACTGATGAAACAGATAGTGATTTCACAAATCACTCACTCTTATAATTAGTTGAAATCCAGCCCAACGTATTATTGTTATTATTATTATTATTATTATTATTTAAAATAAATATTGCATAAGCAGTAGTACATGTAAAATAATAACAGTGTTTTGTATTAAATATTTTTTGTGTTTTTTATTTTTTACACTTAAAGTATGTTTTCAGTATTTTTACATTGTGGTAGAGGTACTTTTTATTTTTTTAAGTAAAGAATCTGGTCACATGTGTAAGTGGCTCCTAAAAATCATAACTAATACCTCGAACTCTTTCCAAGTGACTCAGCTGCAGGCTAAAAACAGAATTTAGGTTAAAGAGCTGCGTTACAAACGGGGCGAGCTGCTCTGATTCCTCCGTTAATGGAGCTGGACACAGAGTGGTTTATCTGGGATTTGGACGGTATTAGTGTAATCTGTCTCTCTGTGACCAACAGGTCCGCTCTTCATCATCTATACAATACATCCTCGCTTCATCCTACAGACCAGAGGCAATAACGTGGCTGCAATCCTGATATCTGAATATCAAAATAACACCTTTGACTTCTTTATTTTACTTTATTTTAAATTTCAAGGTTTGCATGCAAACAAAAATATGTGCAAATATTTATTTTTAGTGTCAGGTGAATTATGATAAATATTCTGTCCAAATTAATCCTCCGCTCTTATTCTCACACGTGATACCTTTAATTTTCTGTCTTATGCTGTTGATTTGTTTCCCTCGATCCATAATAATCATGAGAAAGGCACCCTGAAACGAGCAGGCTCCGACCTTTAACCTCTGTCGCTGTCAGACGGAGGACTGAAGTTTCAAATGCAGCTCCAAGTTTTTTAACGTATTTCTCCATTTTTCTTTATTTTTTCCTTTTTTTTAAATGAAAATAATCCGCGGTGACATTTTGTATCAGACACAACAAAGAAATGATAAAAGCTTTGGGGGGGAAAGGACACTTGGAAATGAGAAATGTACAATACAGAGTTCCTGTGGTCATGGAAAACCTGGAAAAGTCACAGATTTAGTGAAAATCATTGAAAGTTTTGGAAAAGTCATGGAAGTTTGTTGCTGGTCATGAAATTGTTGCTGTAATGTGACGTAATGGAAAATTTATTTTCTGTAGCCGTCAACGTGAAGCGGCTGTATTTTTTGTCAGCGTGACCTTTCGTTTTCTCCCCACGCTCATTCTAGTATGTTTTCTTAAAAAATATATTTCTTATAAAAATGATTAGCATTGGAAATAAAAATGAAAATCTTTTGGCAGCCAACTAGAATAATGAAACCATCAGTTTTGGGGCACAATTTACAGCTGAAAAAAGATAATAAACAGCAACGTTTATTATTGCAATACTCATATCATAACATGTTTTAAATCACAGTAATATTGTTTCATGACTGAAGTATTATGATAATATCATATTTATACAAAATTAATGTTATTTTGTACGTTTACCAAATTAAGTATAAAACAAAAAATACTGAAGTATATAAATGTGTGTAATAGCGTGTTAATATTAAATGTGATATGTAAATGTAAAGTGCATTATAAAAAAATCTATTATTATTATTGATATTAATATTATTATTATTAATTCATGTTTGTATTGCATCATTCGTGTAAACAAAGTGCAGGAAGTGTGTGAAAGTTGTTGATATTTTATGAATATTTCAGGGTGTACATGTATTACAAATGTACTCTGAAAATAATTTTAAAAAGCACGTTTTGAACATTTATTTTGCCTCTATTTTCTAAAAGTTTTCTTGCCAAAGAAGCTCAGTGAGATCACAGATATCACAGCGTGAAATAAAACTCAGTGACTCTCGTTTCTTTTGCAGCGATTAAAAATATGTAAATCTATAAATAAACCTGGAGATAAACACCCCTCC
>NW_024613235.1:0-2055 GCF_008729295.1 Plectropomus leopardus
CCCCCCCCCTTTAAAATTTTTTTTGTTGCCTTTTGTTGCCGTTGCCTTCTTCCCATGCTTTTGAAATCAAGCCGATTGTTCATGTTTCAAAGGGTTAAATAATCGGTAGTTTAAGCATGTATTGAGCCAGCATATTTTCACTTCTAACTGAATGAATTAAGGGTCTAGTTAAGCCAAACAAGAGTTGCTGATATTTGGACCTGTGAAAAGATGAATCAGGATGCTTCTTTTGGGTTTTATTCTATTTATGTCAACTTTAAAGGTGAAGATGATGAAAAGGTGAAAATCACAGTTTATTTAAATGGAGTCTGTTGAGTTTGACAATTTCAGGGATGTTTCTGGTAAAACTTAAATGATCTTACTCAAACAAAAAGAGGTTAATCTCTGTAGGGATCCTCTTCATAAAGACAGACACTGGCAATAACATCCTGAGCCTGTCAGTGTCAAACAAAAACTTTTAAATGAAGTAAACTGATGGTGCACAAATGCACCAAATGGTGACATTACAGGCTGTTTCACAGATGCCAAGTGCAGCACTCTCTCTCAATACTGGACCAATTGTTGTACCTATTTTTCACTTAGAAACAAAAACATTGGAAAATAGTAAAGGTTGAAAAATACCAAGGTTGTTCTTTAAAAGTGCATTTTATTTGAGTGTAGAACACATGAAATATAGAGGAAAAAAATAAAGGAAAAAACAAGCAAGCCCAGTAACTACAGTAGGTCCCAGCTTACCATTATAGCATATGGTTTAACAGTTGCTATGGCAACCATCAAAGCAGGGCTAGCTGTGCTCTATGGGAAGCATCTCAATGAGGAGACCGTCTACCTGTGACCTGAAGAGCCTGGTGTATATTAACACACTGAAACATGGTCAGATTGAGTTTATGCTCTTCTCTCTATTCTGTCTACTCCTGGCTTTAGATTTTTTTGTCACCACCCTCCCTTTTTTCTCCCTTTAATCTACATTGCTGTGTCATTACCAGAGTGGAGACCATTTCCCCCACTGTGTTTTGCAGCACTGTGGGGACAAACACATTATGTTAGTGGCATTTTACTTCTCAGAGCATGCAATTGCTCCAAAAGGTTAGCTGCGATTTCTTTTGTTGCATTTTTTTTGACAAGGCAACAAGAAAAGAGAGCACAGAGTAAACAAATAACAGAGAGAAAGGGATGTTGCTTTCTCTATTATTCTTACTTTGAGATGGTATCAAAGCTCTTGGTTTCGCGCTGACAGGTTTAGCACCTTCAGCGAGCCCGGGTTCACAGTGTTCCTCAAACAATGCCTCCCTTTCACCTCTCATGTTTTTCACACAATCTTTCGACGTGTTATTCCAAGTCTCTTTCTGGCTATTCTCTTTCTAACCCTTGCCATTTTTCTTTTTTTACACAAATATTTTATTCTTTTTCCCATCACGCGCATTCATCGAGTCTTTGTTTCACTTTTCAATACTTTTCCAACACGCACACAATTCATAATCTGGTATCGTTTTTTTGGCTCTCTGAAATGCCCTTTCCTGTTGATTTTCTGCTCCTCTGACATTTAAAGTGCCGCTGTATCAGAGCACTGGAGTAGCTCTTGCCCTCTGATAGTATTTTTTGAGTGCTCAGCTAGAAGGATCAACCAAGAATAATTCTGGTGTCAAAGGCCAGTGGCTATAATCTTTATATAACTTTAATGCTGATATCTTGTTGCTTTATCAGTGCTCCACGGGGTAAAACATACACCCTTATGGTGAGAGGTCTAGAGTTGCGTTCTTGGCTGTCTTTTCAGCACTCGAACATGGATTTAGGAGAAATCTTGCTGTGCTTTGTGCTCAGATTAGAAGAAAGCTTGGGGCCAAAGATCCATGGACATAGCTGTTTAAGGACATTTTCTTTTTGGTGCACAGTTAATTCTGCACGGAGCATCTTCAGGTAATTGATAAATTCTCCTCATTCCTATTGTATTTCATTAAGAACCAAAAAATTGTGGTCTATTACTTTGTAGGCAAGTTTAAAGGTCCAGTGTGAAGGATCTAGGGGGATATATTGGCAAAAATGGAATATGATGTA
>NW_024613236.1:0-3114 GCF_008729295.1 Plectropomus leopardus
ATAATAGATGAAAAATAATAATATATGTATATGAATAAAATAAAAATAACTAATTGACATGAAAAGAGTGAATTCTATACTAAATTTCTGATGGGACTTAATTCTGTTACGTCTGCATTTTTTAGACAATATTAAAGACAACACTTCTTTGATATAGTTTATAAATGATGGGGGCTTTTTAGACTTCCAATTGTGGAGAATAAGTCTCCTGACTACAAGTGAGGCGAATGTTATACAATTAGCTTGAGATGTAGAGATGTCTACGCCCTCACTGGAAACTCCAAAAATAGCAGTAATTGGATTGGTCTCAATTGTTTTGCAACAAATATATGAGAAAGCTTCAAAGATATGACCCCAAAATGTAGTCGTGCTGCATTTTCTGCACACAAACAACATGTCGGCCTACGATGGCACGCTACCGACTGAATATTTACATACTTGGATGCAGAGTTGGCACGTGTTGGCCAAGTCGGTCGTCTTTCAACATGTGTAGGAGTGTTGTTTTACCGGCATTGTCCAGACCCAGGAAAACCAGCTTCCCAGACTTTTTGTACAGACCTGGAAGAAATAAATGAGCCAAAAATTTCAAGCGTGAAATCCAAGTCCTATACTAATCCCTGAGATGGAACATTAAAATAAAATCCACTAAAGCACAGAGGACCTGGGCACTTTACACTTTGACTACTCTGGCTACATTTCAGAGAAAATGCTTTATGGTTGTTGATTACATTGCATTCACGTATGACTTATTTTGATTAAGCTCCAACCAAATACTTTGCCACCACTGTTAAACTGTTGCAAAACTGCACACAATACTTACCTAAGAACTGTAAGACACTACTAAACCCCCTGTAGATCCAGTCGAATAAAAATGACATCTTGACAGCCTTTGACTGAAACAAGAAAAAGCTCAGATTACTATCACATAGACCTGCACTGAGTGGTAAGAAAAATAGAAATACCTGCCTTGACATATTTTTGCTTCTACTGTTATGTAAGTGAAGTGGACAAAATATTAGAAACATCCATCCTATTTAACCCAGAAAAATGTGTCACTGAATTGGGTGAACACACATCAAGTAGTATGTATGTTGTTTGTATAGAAACTGAGCATTTTAAAATAAAGTAGTATTTAATTATTGCAGAACAATAGAGTTTATGCAGCAGACATAATCCTAGAGGAAAGAAAAATTCAAAATTATATTACATCAATATCAGATTTTGACCATTTTCTCATACTTAGCGCCTGAAAATTAGCCATTAAAAGTAGCCTGAGCTTTTATCTCAGATCGATCCTAATTCAAGATCTTCTTTTTTTCTCGTACTGCAGTTATTATTATTTATCTGAAGTAATTAACTCTTGAGATAACAATAAGATCCAGAGGTAAACTTGACTGGCTTATAAATGTGCCTGCATAATCACAGAACTAAATCCTACACACTTGACCCTTTAACTGACTTTGTGATCAAATTAGCTGTTTTCAGTGTTGAGAAACCTCTGAGAAGGTAAGTGAAAGATCAGAAATAAGTCATTTCCAAATAAGAAGCTGATTTATTTCTGAAAAGATAAAGAAAAGACTCTGTGTGCAGTAAAATTTTCCTCTGGGATGGCCTGTCACAGCACCAGTGGTGGATGAAGTACTTGTAAGCCGCACTTGAGTAAAAGTAAAGATTTCTAACCAGAAAATGACTTTGGCAGGAGTTACCTATTAAAATATCACTTGATTCTTAACGCATCTGAGTATCAAAAGTAATTTTACCATATTAAATGTACTCAAGCATCTAACGCAAAAGCACAAGTAAATGCCAGAAATAAAAAAGCCAGCAGGCAGAATTCTGAGATAACATATACCACCTTAAAAATGGAGCCTATAATATACTTTAGAAAATGAAGTATTTTTGTACAATTTAAAGGATTTAAAGAATTAAAAATGTTCGTTTTCTTTCCATCCCAGTACTTTATTCATGTAGGTGAGCTGGTTGGCTCACAGCCGGTTATCTGGGACACTAAATGGAACAGAGCCATCCTTCATTTAATCAGTTTCACCTGAGTTTTTCCTGCTATGACAAGTCAACATGTCTGCCGTGATAAGGTCCGTATTGCATTACATTACATTAGACAGGTTTTTTTTTTAATATCCTGCTCTGTGACATGACACTGTAGTTGTACCCACACGTGTGTCAGGCGTTTAGTAACCTGTAAGTAAACTGTAATGTTCATAAAACTTCATGGATCACTTAGATAAATACACAACCACCTGTATTCATGATCGGCAGCTAAGTTAGCTACATTCTTATTTTTTCGTTACACTGTTTCATGACAGTTACAATTTCCAACAGCGCAATGACGAAGCTGTCGAAAACATTAAGTCGTTGTCATGTGTTTTTGTTGATCTGAGCTTATTTCATTGTGCTAGCAAGTCGACACAAAGGTACCGTTAATGACGCTTTTTTAGGCTAGTTAGCATTAGCATGTTAGCTCTGTTACGTGTAAGAATCTGATCTCGTGCGTCTGGGCAACGTTTAACGGACTACCGTCGTCGCGCGAGCTCAATATGGACTAAAGTCAATAACGCAATGGGTTTTATTGTGTCTTTGAATCAGTGACTGTCTAATTTTTAGCTGGCTTACCCCTCGGCACTGACCAGCAGCCCAGCGCTTAGTAGTATCGGTGGTCTCCTTGGAAACAGTCAATTACAGTTCCGCTTCTTTCTTCTTCGTGTTATAGAATTCAGCAGTTGGCGTTCAAGTTAACGCCCCCATCCGGCCGTTAGCTGAACAGGAAGTTGACACCAAACGGGCCTCAGTAAGTACATTTACTCAAGCCTTTTTAAGTACAATTTTGAAGTATTTGTACTTTACTTGTGTAATTCCATTAATTAATTAATAACGACATAGGCCTACATTTACATAAGTAGCCTACTGTACCTATCTGTCCTTTTACTTGAGTATTATTTTGAAAATGTAACCCATTACTTTGACTGCACTACATTTAAAAGACAAATATTGTACTTTTGACTCTGCTGCATGTCGTTACTGGTTACATCTGCGTCGAGCACTTTTAGTATGTTGTATTCAAAACACTCAACTAGGTTTAAAAGGCATGTTTTCTTT
>NW_024613237.1:0-1227 GCF_008729295.1 Plectropomus leopardus
AAAAACGTCAAAAAATGACACGTCCCAAAAACAGCTTAAAATAGTTTCGAACAGCATTAAATAGCGTGCTGAGACGCGCCATAGCATACAAAGTTGTAAAAACGGATAAAAACACCATATTTTCGCATGTCGAAAAAATGACCGGAAAAGCAAGGCTATAGTAAGGCAAAAACTTGAAAAAATGACACGTCCAAAAAATAGCTGAAAATAGTTTAGAACAGCATTAAATAGCATGCTGAGACGCGCCATAGCATACAAAGTTGTAAAAACAGATAACAACACCATAATTTGGCATGTCGAAAAAACTGACCCAAAAAGCAAGGCTATAGTAAGGCAAAAACGTCAAAAAATGCTGCGTCCAAAAAACAGTTGAAAATAGTTTGGAACAGCATTAAATAGCGTGCTGAGACGCGCCATAGCATACAAAGTTGCAAAAATGGACACAAACACCATAATTTGGCATGTCGAAAAAACGACCTAAAAAGCAAGGCTATAGTAAGGCAAAAACGTCAAAAAATGACACATCCCCAAAACAGCTTAAAATACTTTAGAACAGCATTAAATAGCGTGCTGAGACGCGCCATAGCATAGAAAGTTGCAAAAATGGATAAAAACATCATAATTTGGCATGTTGAAAAAATGACCCAAAAAGCAAGGCTATAGTAAGGCAAAAACGTCAAAAAATGACACGTCCCAAAAACAGCTTAAAATAGTTTCGAACAGCATTAAATAGCGTGCTGAGACGCGCCATAGCATACAAAGTTGTAAAAACGGATAAAAACACCATATTTTCGCATGTCGAAAAAATGACCGGAAAAGCAAGGCTATAGTAAGGCAAAAACTTGAAAAAATGACACGTCCAAAAAATAGCTGAAAATAGTTTAGAACAGCATTAAATAGCATGCTGAGACGCGCCATAGCATACAAAGTTGTAAAAACAGATAACAACACCATAATTTGGCATGTCGAAAAAACTGACCCAAAAAGCAAGGCTATAGTAAGGCAAAAACGTCAAAAAATGCTGCGTCCAAAAAACAGTTGAAAATAGTTTGGAACAGCATTAAATAGCGTGCTGAGACGCGCCATAGCATACAAAGTTGCAAAAATGGACACAAACACCATAATTTGGCATGTCGAAAAAACGACCTAAAAAGCAAGGCTATAGTAAGGCAAAAACGTCAAAAAATGACACATCCCCAAAACAGCTTAAAATACTTTAGAACAGCA
>NW_024613238.1:0-1524 GCF_008729295.1 Plectropomus leopardus
AATAATATATAAATGATTTTAGGTAAACCCTGAAATGAATGAAGTGAAATGTCCCTCCATGTTGTATGTCCTAAAAAAATTGAGACACATCTGTCTGCTGTTTTTCAGTGGTGCTAGCCATTCCTCACCAAGTGCCCTCAGCGAGTTTGCTGCCCTGCACACCTGTGGCTCCTTTGCTCATCAGCCCTCCCTGCTGCCTGCCTCACCATCTGCACCTCATTAACTCTCTATCAGAGCTGCAAGGAGGGAAGCTATTGTTTAGATTAAACTGCTGGGAAAAATGACATGCTCTCTTCAACATAATTTGCTCTGCCATCAGAAGCCAGTAGTAAATTTGATTGATCGCTGATATTGGAGGTACAAGTCTTGTGGTTGTCAGAGCTGCAAATTAAAGCAGGGGTAATTCGTACAGCATAATATTTGTGATGATTAAAATTGAAAGTAGCAACCAAGTGATGAAATGTACAGTTCAAAGGTGGTTTCTGACTAATTTCCTTGGTAATTATTGAACTAGCACACTCAACCAGACCAAACTCAGAAACTGAAAACCTGATAGAGTGCCCCAGAGAAGACTCATTTCTGCAGGCTAACCTGGAAGCTTGCGTCACCTTGATTTGATTTTTCATTAGATTATAATAAGTTTTACAGTAAACAAATGTTTATGATACTTAAACACTTGTTCAGTAGGATAATCTTCAATAATGAACACCAATTTCGGGATGTGTTTAAGCCTAAATGTAATTCCTGGAAGTAAAAAGCTATTGCTAGGCTAGTCCCATTTCGCCAATTTTTAACAACCATCTTTTTGAAGATACACAAAAGCTTCAACGTTTGCCAGTGGGGTATAAACTGATGCTTTTTTATGTCGTAGAACAAAACGTCTAGTCTTTTGTGTTAACCAGAAATCTTATTTAAGGCTTCTAAACAAAAACCTGTTCAAAAAAACCCACTGAGATTAAGAAAAAGGAACCGGTGGTGCTAACATGCTAACAGATTTCTGGGTTTGAGGACTCATTACTGTGGTTCTCTGTTCTCTCATTAGAAATTAAAAAAAAAACATGTAACAGACAGTTGTGTTGTGTTGAATTTCTTTCTGATCTTCAGCTAAACCTGCTGTTTTGAAAGAGCTACTGTCCTTAATTCAACATAGCAGGATGCTAAACTTGAGACAGTGCTTTAACTTGTGCTGCTAAAAGCTACAGCTAAGCTAATAGTCAGCTAAGTGACAACATGTCTGACATGTCTTTTATTTAGTTTTTTAATTTAACTAATGTAACTACATTCATCTCAAGCCTCTGTTAATCCCTGAACCAAAGTGCTTTTACGAATTTTAAAGTTAACTTAAGCTAGGTTGTTACTTGTTAGCTAGGAATTAGCTTAACTTAGCTTAGCTTAGCTTTACTCTGTTATTTTGAGAATCAAACCTTCTCAAATACTTGAAAGGTGACTGCAATTGTGTTTGCAGACAGTTACTCATATGGAGGGGTGCAGTTAGGTAAATAGTGGAAATTTCAATTATCAACA
>NW_024613239.1:0-1082 GCF_008729295.1 Plectropomus leopardus
GTCAGTTTCTTGCTGTTCAGGTTTTGGTTTTGCTCATTTTAACTCCTTTATATCCTGTTGTGTTGTTTAATCTACAGCAATCCATCACATTGTATTAGATCATACCAGAACAAAACGTACAAACAGTCTGTGAAAACAGCCTGTAGATTGTACTTAAGTGCATTACTTGAACGAAGGTAAAAGCAAAACAAAACCAAAAAAACAAGAAATGAATAGGTATTTATCACATGCACAGCTGTGCGCCATCAGAAAAGATTAATCCCACAGGCTGCATACGGCTGTGTTTTGCACGACTTGGCTCATTTACATGAAAAAACTCCCCAAACAGTCGCACCATAAAAAGCTCAAGTGGCACCTGTTGCCATGAAACAAGGAAGAAAAGGTAGAATAATGAAGTAGAGCAGAGTCTGTTTTTATTTGTCACTCTTACTGGCAGACCATTGGGAAAAAAGAGGGAGAAAAGAATAAAAAGAAACGGTTTGACCTAAAATCAAATGTCGAAGAAGGAACTGCTCCTTGTCGGCGTCTCCAGACCTTTGGGTTTCGGTGAGAAGTTTCAGCGAACACATCAGTGCATTTGAAGTGGCCAAAACACTCCACAGCAGTTTCTAACAACAGACAGAATAATAAAACCTTTAAATATTTTCACGTCTGCTGATATTTTATCTTTCGTGTTAAGGATTGTGAGAAAGATGCAACATTACAAAGTAATCTAAGAGGAGCGCGTGCTTGCATGGATTTCATTGGTCACCTTAGTTTCTTGCTCGGTGATGTTGAGTTGCAGTAAAACTTTAGGATAAACTGAAGTCCCAAACAGCTGTTTTTTATGCAGAAGACGAAACTCTTTGAAATCTGGAGCCACGTCACTGTTCTTGTGCTGCTTTCAGACACTTTTCACAGTGATTTAAACCTTTAATACCTGAGCAAACTGATTACTTTCAAAAACATGGGAATAAGGCAATCAGCAGCTGGGAAAGAAATGTTAGATTTTATTTATTATTTTTTTAAATTAATAATTGAATTTTAAGAAATAAGTAGTTGTAGAAATTTTTTTTTAAAAAGCCGGGAAAAATATCCAGAGA
>NW_024613240.1:0-1174 GCF_008729295.1 Plectropomus leopardus
ATTTTAAATATATGATTATTATAATTATATAGTTTTCCCCCAAACTTCTTTAAAAATAATTTTCCTTTTTATTTCTTTCTTTGCCTATAGTGGGAGAGTTCTCGCCAGTTTGTTAATTGCCTTTCTCCCCCATGTTTTCCAAAGAAAAAGAAACTAATTTGCACAGATTTCAGAGGTTCAGATTTTTTAACCACTTGTGAAAATGTCCGGATACTCTTGTTTATAACAGAAACGTGTAGATTGTAAACACAAAACAAATATGTGGTGTAATTTAACCACTCACCCTCCCCTGCAGAGACCGCAGTGATCCGGAGCAGCAGGAGCGTGAACGCACCGCACAGCAGCATGTTTTCACGCCTCAAACTCCCAAAAACAACCGCGAAACTTCTTCCTCTTTACCGACGGGCCGCGAGAAAAGGACTAAACACCGACCGGGTCTTCATCAGAGACTCGGTAACAAGAGGCGGACTCTGCTCGGCACTGAAGTTCCTGATTTTCTTCTGCAGAAATCCGTCTGACTCACATCCTTAACCCGTCCTGCTCCGGCGCGAGCGCTCGTGTGAAGTGAAGTGAGAGCGGAGCGGGTCACCTGCGCGAGCTAGAGACACACCTTGATGACGTCACCGGAAGCAGGAAAGCCCCAAGATTGTTTTTGCTCCTCCCCAGCGCTCTTGACGTCTTTATAATACATCCATGCTCTTTTTCTTTCTTTCTTTCTTTTTTTTTTTTACTTTTTATTTATTTTTAAGCAACAGTGGTGGAAATTATTCAGAAATACCATCAAATACAAAAAAAACAATAGAGGCGCCATTATAGTGAAAATCAAGAGATTAAAAAAAAAATTCTAAACGAAAAGTAAACAAATTTCTTTTTAAAAATCATCAATAATAATCAATAATATGTAGAACAAAAGAGTGAGGCAAGAGAGGTAAAAGAGTGAGGACCAAGATATAGATGAAATCATTTTAAACTTTATTATTCTTTTATTTTCCCAGAGCTCTTGAATATTTAATAATTTTCCTAAATTTATATACCACATTTTTTAAAACTCACAAACTGATTAGGACAAAAAATTGTCCTAATCACTTCCTAAATTTTTAAAATCTTTATTTCCTCTCCTCGAACTACTCAGTTGATAAAAAAAGGAAAAGTGCTAAACTTTAGAAAATTATAT
>NW_024613241.1:0-1243 GCF_008729295.1 Plectropomus leopardus
GCAGAGACACCGACCTTTGTAGAGGAGCACCACGATCTTCTGAAAGGCCTTCATGAAGTGGATGTTGTCGTAGCAGTACTCCTGGATCTTCAGCAGCAGGCTGAGCTCGGACAGACCCTGGGAGGTGAAGGCTTTCAGCAGAAGGCTGTATTGCTGCGGAAACGAGAGGAAACGTCAGAGAAAAACACACTCGGCTCGCTCTCCGGGGAGCGACAGCGTGTGTGGTAAACGCTTGCCGGTGCGTCACTGATTAACAGCAGGATAACGCGGACGCAGCTCTTCACACGACTACAGTTTAATCAGAGTTTCGTTGTTCTCGTTTCTGTCGTCGGGAACTTTCACACCTCTCGTAATTATCACAGCAACAGTTCAAACGCCACTTGTGACGCGACGTAACTTCACACACGCCCTCAGCGCCGAGCTCGGCTTCTTCAGAGTGAAACAGGACGAAATAAAACAGGTTTGATTCAGTGACTTTGTTCCTCGACTTCAGAAATAACACGTTAATCATCAGATTCTGTTACTTACTGTTGTTTATTGAGTTTGTGCCGGTTTTTTATTACAAGCTTAAAAATATTAGACACAAATAAAATTTTCTACTTTCATTTAGTTTATTTTGTTAACCAAAATCCGTCCTTATAATAAACATGAAATATTCATTAATTTTCAGAATTTTTACCTTTAAAACGCCGGGTTTTAATCATCATGCCACTATGTTTTATATGAAAAAAATAATTATTTTTAGTATATTATTATTTTGGATTATCACAGCCTGGAATATGTCAATTATTTGCAGTAATATTGATTATTTCTGATTGTAGATTTATTGATAATTATTATTTTTTATGCAGTGTCAAATAATTACACTCATAACGTGTAACATAAATTATAAATTAAATTACATTAATTAAAGAATAAATGAAAAAGTAAAGACTGAATAAATTAAGAGAACAAAGCTCTATTGCTGAGAACAAACTGTACATTTTCAGACGCGCCACAATCTGCAGCCGCTGTGGTCAGGTTCAGTATTTGTTGCCCAGAGCAAATACGTTTGATTTTATTGGAGGGAATATTACAAAAAAAATTGGAAAAAAACCAAGAAATTAGTTTAGAGTAAAGAGTAAAAAATAATTAGAAAGTTTGGAAAAAATATGTTTATGATTGTTATACTATTTATTAATAATGTTACAAATAAAAATTCATGCACTTATTTTTTAATTTTGAGTACTTTATCTTCATTTTT
>NW_024613242.1:0-2568 GCF_008729295.1 Plectropomus leopardus
ATTTATTTAACCTTATCGTCAGTGTTTCCTCACTAGAAACAAAGAGTCCCTCTTTGGGACACATTTTCTGACCTCGAGCGAGGATTGGGGAGATGGGGGTCGTGGTGTGAGGTGGGGTCATGTATTCTATTTTATTTTTTATCTGTTTGTATGTAAAGCACTTCGTGCTGCATTATTTTTGCATGAAAAATGCTACACAAATAAAGTTTGATGGATTGGCTGATCGATAGAGACAGTGGAGTTGATGTGTGGAGACTCTGAGACGTTACCTCGACGGCCTGTTTGAGAAGAGTCATCTGAAGCTCCTGCTTCGCCAGAAGTTTCTGCAGGGAAACACGGACACACGGGTGAGCGCAGTGAACGCTTTAGTCACTGCAGGACGTGATTCAGCTCCTCCTGTTACTGTGATCAGGCAGAAAACTGAGACCAGGGAGGGACACGGACGATCTTATCAGACTCCTCAGACGAGATGTCCTCGTGTCCTGTGGTGTCCCTCAGCTACATGCCTGTGACACGGCTCAGGGGCAGGTCATTCGGAGGACACGGCTCATGGAGGCGTGTCCTCCGGAGGACCTGAAGATCACACTGACAGTGTTTGTCCCAAAATGAGCAAATACGTTTTCCTCAAATGGTCATCAAAAATCAGCAATAAAGTTTTTTACAATCCCAAAACTGGCAGAACGAGCTGTGACATCAAACTGCAGCTTTTGATGGTTTATAACTGCCGTTTATTCGTGATAACAAATGAAGAAAGAGAACAGGTTTGTACATTTTAACTATTGATGTATCCTGTTCACACAGCAGCATACAGATTAAACAAGACCTAGACCAGCAATACTCAACTTGGCCCACGGGCCAAATCTGGACCCTGATAAGGCCCCTGGTGGCCCCCCAAACATCTTCTAATTCAACATGACGTGATGAACACTGGGACCTGTCTTCGTACTTCGTATAAGGTGTCAGAGTGCATAAAACAGCATCAAAATAGAGCTCATTTATAAAGCAAAGACCGAATCGAGCTGTAAGTGCAGCGCCACTAAACAGGTCAGGCTCTACTCACCAGGCGAGAGTCTCTCAGCAGACACTGAAGACATTTAGTGTAAAGACCGTTCACCGAGTCCTGAAAGGAGAGAGGACACGTTAACCTAAACCTTTCGTCTTCTGGAAGTCGATCACCGAATCCTTCTTCTCGTCCGTCTTACTATGTGGTGCCGCAGTCCCTTCCTCTCCTGCTCTCTGAAGGCCTGACAGAATCCCTGGATGAATTTGTCCAGTTTCTGGGCGTGGCGGCCCAGGAACTCCCGGACGTCCTCCAGGCTCTTCAGGCAGTAGGGGGGCGGCGGTCCGGACTCGGCCGGGCTGGGGTCCACCTCCACGGGCCTGGAGATGCACAGGATGCTGTAGCTCTGCTCCTGATCGTTGTAGAAGGTTTCCTCGAACAGGATCGGGACGGACGACGGAGCCGGGAAGCCGGACCCCAGCAGGACCTGCCTGTCCTGGATCCTGACCTCCTGAAACCAGCAGCAAAACCAGGTTTGATTACAAAGGTGCAGAACCCAAAGCAGGATTAGTGTCATCTGAAATCAACTATTTCTGTGTTTTAACCCTTTAAAGCCTGGGAAAATTGGCTTGATTTCTTCAAGAACATGAGTCCACTGAAAGTTTTTGGCAGCGAGTCCGGACTGGTACAGAACGAGAAAGAAACTTTTGAGCTCACGTCATCAGGAAGGTCTCATGAATATTACATCATTTAACCCTTTGAAACTTGAGAAAACTGTTTTGTTTGATTTCTCAAAACTCGCAAGAAATGAATGAAAAAGTTACTTAAAAATTACAAATTAAAAATAAAAAAACAAAACAACCTAAACTGAAAAACAAAAATGCCCCCCCCAAAAAAAGTATTTTTATATATATTTTGTACATTTTATTATATATTTTCTGTAACATAATGTCAAAATATACATTTTGACCCTTTTAAACTTTAAACTTGGCCCCATTTGCAAGAAATTGAAAGTTACAAGAAATGACCTCAAAATAATGAAATATACATAAATAAATAAAAACAAAAAAAATACAGTTGTTTTAAAAATACAATCATAATCATTGGAATATTGTTTTCTTTCATTTAAAAAAAAATGTTTTCCAGGTCATTTTCTTGTCCCCTTTTAATAATTTCCTGCAATTTGTGGGACATGTCCTTCAAAGTTGGTCGCTGCATTTTTAACCCCGTGTTTTCAAAAGAAATCAAACCAATTTCAAAGGGTCAAAAAGCTTGGAAAAAACATCCGTAAGCAGCACAAGAAAACTGGTGTTTAAAAAACTGATTTGTGCAACAAGCACAAAGAACAGAGAGCGTATTTGCTTGGAGTGTTTTGGACATCTGACGGAGCTGCTGATCATGAAGTGAAGACGGACAAACCTTTCCGTCCACAGTCTGGTATCCGTCCTCCGCCGGCTGCAGGACATAGCTGTCGAACTGCGAGTCTGAGAAGCTGCTGACGGTCAAACTTCCACAACAAGGCACCAGAACCTGCAGGACACGGACACGGGACACGTACGTTTGACTTT
>NW_024613243.1:0-1162 GCF_008729295.1 Plectropomus leopardus
AGAGTGAAGTATCAGGAAAAAAAGCTCATTAAACACAGTTTGCTGAGACAAATTAGTGACTTAAAGACTGACCTGAGAACCTTAAAAACATTAATTAGTTAAATAGAGCGCCAGATAAGACTTCCTGCTACCTCAAGGTTATCTGAATATGATCTGTCTCCCCCTAAGGAGAACAAGCATAAATGCAAGTCTGTTTTCTAGGGGCAAAGACACCATTCATACTTTGCCACGTGAAAAGTTGCAATCAGACGCAAAAAAATATCTTTAAAAATTGTGCATAGCTTCAAGACTTTATGAGCGTGTTTGTGCTGTTATATCATTTGCACAATATCTTTTGTGAGTCAGACCTTGAGACGGGGCAGATAGCTATTGCAAGTGAAGTGCAATTCATGGTACTATCAGTAACCGCAATCCATTCTTTGTGACTTTGCCCTTGAGGTTTTGTTGGGTTTTTTTTTGCAATATACATCTTGCTGCGAAGTCACTGGTTCTGACACCAGACTGAATCAGATTAGCAAAGGTGCTCTACACTCAGAGGTCTACTGCAAAGGCTGTGGTTGTGTCGCTGGAGGCCAAGCTTCTCCTCTTGGACTTTAGTGCTTTTCCCTGTTAAAGCAGATTACACTACAAAAAAGGCAGCGACTGATCTAATCATGTCGTCTCCCTTCACACTCTTGTCTTCTTGACTCGTCTCCATGTTGGATCACTGCAGGAATCCAAACAACAGCTGAGTATGTCAGTCGACATGGAGTTGATCCCTTCTTCATGATAAAATAGAAATATTCACAGCCTCTCTTCGGTTGTCCCTCTGTGCATTTCCAGTTTTTATTCCCTGTGCTCCCTGTGGACTTTTTGCAGTGAAGTGAGTACACACACACTCGCTCTGTCATCACTGCAGGCTCTTGCCCGGCCAGCCACAGTCAGCCTGTTTTTTCATTACACTAATGTCAGACAAATGTAAAGACATCATTAGCGTGAAATGCCTCTTGTGTGTTAAAAAAGTAATAGTCCTTCCCTAAGCACCTTGGCAAGAGATGTCGCACAAATTGCAAGACAAAAAGAAAAAGAGCGAAAGAGATAAAAGGATATTATTCATAATTTAAAAAATACAGTAACAACAACAATAATTATTATTGTTATTATCATTAGTATATTTTTTTTT
>NW_024613244.1:0-1041 GCF_008729295.1 Plectropomus leopardus
ACAATTTTTTTGACATATTTCCGGGCCGTGTCTTGTTAAGCTGATGCTGCCTTCTCCCCGTGTTTTTGAAGGACATCGAACAAATGTGCTCAGACTGAAAGGGTTAAAAATGTTGGTGTTTCAGTCTCTTCTCAGTGGTGAGTGAAGTCAGGCGGGTGTTTTGGTGGCGCTGTAGTTTCACTGGCTCGTTGCCGTAGTTTCTGGCTGCGGGTGTTTGTGAGAGCGGAGCTCGGATACAAACTTCCAGGAAGGTCGATGAGTGAGAGGAAGGTAAGAGGAGACAAAGAGGGGAAGGAGAGGACAGAGGGAGGAGGAGGAGGAGGGGCGTCCCGGGTCAAACAGGGAGGAAACGCATACCTCCTCCTCCTCCTCCTCCTCGCTCTGTGGAGGAAAATAAGCAGCCGATGGACGAGAGAGGAGGGAGGAGAAGCTCCACCACAAAGAGAGAAAGTTGTGCAGCGAAGTTGTTGAGAGAAAAAGCCGGCGTGGACGTTTTTAAAAGAGACAGACGTGGAGGAGAGAGGAGGAGAGAGGAGGAGGTGGCAGAGCAGCGAGGAGGAAAACTGAAGCAGACGACTGAAAGCAGACGGATTAGAGGAGCCGCCGCCGCTGCTGACGCAGGAAAACAGGACGGAGGCAGACAGGAAACACACGATGACGCAGAGTCCAGCTGTTGTGACGTCGTCGGATTCATGACGTCGCTCCGTTTCCCCCGGTGACGCCTCCTCCCTCTCTTCGATGTGGGCTGACTGGCGGCGGCTCTCGCTCTCTGTGACATCACAGGGTGACAGCGTGACAGTGGGCGGGGCCACACCGACATGGCCGGCTACCTGCTGTGCTGGGGGGGCGGGGCCCTGGAGGACAGGTACCTGTACGCCCCGCCGTACCCGGCCGTGTACAGGTGAGTCCGCCGCTCGGGGCCGCGCATTAACCCAGAGATTAAAAAACACATTTTCATTTCTTCTCCAAGCTCACAGAATAGATATTTCACAATTTAAATTATAATTAAATAATTAAATTGAAAAGAAAGAAAAAGAAATG
>NW_024613245.1:0-1572 GCF_008729295.1 Plectropomus leopardus
AAATAAAATAAAATAAAATAAGATAAAATAAAGCACATGCACACACACTCAGTGTGATGCATATGGATGTCTTTGAGGCTTGTGACAGCTCTGTGTGGGGTGTCAGTGCTGTAAATTTGCCACATACTGAGTCCATTAGAGGGCAGCAAACACCACTCAGTGATGGCAGGGTGAGGCAACGATTTAATAGAGCTGAAAGAGACCAGTGAAACTTGAATGAGCAGTAGATCGGGCCTATATGCACTTTAGTCTGTTAATAAAACCAGTCACTAGAATAAGACATCACTTATTTATTCTTATCTGTTCACAAGTTTTATGTCTGTTTATATTAAGCGCTGTAGTACAGTGGATTATTTCTAACCAAGCTTTCTTTATTCTCTGTTTCAGTATCACAGATACAGTCACAAGCAGCATATCTCCTGCTGTTAGTTGTAGCAGCTCTATTCACTGTGCTGTACTATTAGAAGTTGTTCCAAGAAAAAAAATCATTTGAAGACTCAAATGTCTGATGATTGTGTTCTAACTGACACCCCTGACGAACACTGTTTAAATCACTTACAGGCTACAGTCCTTTGCACAGACTCCCCTACAGAAGATTGAAAAATGTCTGGTTGTGAGTTCAGCCAATTAATATTGAAGAATAATAAGAAAATAGACTGTTATAGTAAAAAAGAGAAAACGAAAAAAACATCTATTTTCAATCCAATTTCTTGTCACTTATTATCTCATTACATTAACACTGATTTGATTTTATTATGATCTTCTTTTTCTCTCTTGCATTTAGGCCACCCATGGGCATGGGTTTATTCAACTGTTACAGTACAGTACAGACTGTATTCTTTTGCTACTTTCATCATTATATCATTATATGGGGGGGCAAATGCACATATGGTCTAGATATTGAGGGGGCGTGTCCCTATGTGTGCCCGCCAAAATCCACACCTATGCACATGTGTTAACATTTGCATTGTGGACAAAAAACAAAGCAGGCCTAAGTTGAACTTCTTTCGACAAATAAATTGTGGCAGAAAAGTGTCTTAAATCCTGGGAGTGAGTGAGCATGTAGCTTTGACTGGGTTTTTGGTTCGATGATTGAAATAAGGTCTGTGGTTAACATAAGCTTAAGAGACTTTCAAGTTTGGTTCTGTGACATAAAATACCTCAGTAAATATCCCACTCATGAATTCTGAAGGGTTTATGTGTCTTAAAAAGGGCGTTTGCTAACAAGTGGCTAAATGAGACGACAGAAGGTCATCATGCTGAACACAGCTTTACAGCCTTGTTTTGGTGGCAACTTTAAGTCATGCCACCCACAGTGTAGTTTGTTTATAGCTTAACAATAGCTTTTTACCTCTGGTTGTTGCATTTACGCTTCAAAAATCCCCAAAGTGGTGTTCCCTTGTGAAGATTATCTTGCTGAAGAAAACTTGTAAGTATCATATCAACGCCTCAAATCATAAATCTTTTTTTTTTTTTGCCACAGATCTTATTTTATGCAACAGTAGGCCTACAAGTTCAAATGGCAAAATCCCATAGGCTTTTTGACGAGGAAAGCAGGGTGATGCTAACTTC
>NW_024613246.1:0-1248 GCF_008729295.1 Plectropomus leopardus
AGTTTTCTGCGCATTTTTAACCATTTTCCAATCATACATTTCCCCTTTTTAAAAACTACTTTTCAGGTGATTATCTTGTCACCTTTTACTAATTTTACGCAATTTGTGGAATATTTTTTGCCAAGTTGCTCAGTTTTCCACGTTTTAGAAAGAAAACCAAACGATATCCTCAGTTTCCAAGGGGTGAAGTCAGCCGCTCTCATAATGACAGAGCGTTGGACACAATAAGCCGGCGGAGGTCTCATGGAGCAAACACTAGCTCCAGACAAAGGACGAACTGACAGGTGCGCTCACCACGTCGGCTATAACTTGCTTTATTAATATGACCCGGGGCTAGTAACTTGTGAGACTAATGCTGGACGACAGCGATTGTCACCAATCATCATACGAACATCCTAGCCACACATTTTACCTTCACCGGCAGCTACATTAATCTAAAGTTAGCTAACGTCAACGGTCGTTTTACGCACGAAGAGAGGATGACATGCTGAACTGGACACTGACTACCTTTTGCTTACTAGCTTGCTATCTCTCATGTTGTCGAAGAAGATCCAGAAGACACACAAAACATACTCTTGAATCATGTTCTACCATATATGTACGTCTTCAAACGAGACAACACTGGAGTACCTAGTGGGGACTTTGTGTTGGCTAGCTAACGTCATGTTCTTCGTAGTACACAGTACCATGTTCGCAGCTCAGCTAAAGGTTAGCATAACTTCAATTGAAGACGGGGAACGGTTCGCTCTGTCTATGCCACATGCACAGCGGTGCAAAATCTACCCTGAAACATTAGCTTCAGTGATATAAAGACATTTACCCGTCCATTGCAGCTCTTTGTCCTCTTCTGTCTGTTGATATTTCAGCACAATTTGATGTCTGATTAGCGTGAGCAAAATGGGCGTTCTTCTTCTTCGTGTATTTTAGTGGCCATTGACAACCAACAGCAACATTGGGCGCATTAGCGCCACCATCTCCTGAGGAGGGAGCCTGACTCACCCAACCTTCTGATTTATAATAGATGCTCATGCCCATGCTCTGTTCCCATGATAACATAAGCTCAAGACTGCTTCCTACCCCCCAAACCCTACTTCCCTATAATGCAGCCATGCTCCCCACGGACTAGAATGTCCTCATCCTAAATACCATGCCATAAAAATACTGTGTAAAAATATTATTTTCCTTTTTTTGTGTTTCAATCTCTTAATCTTGCAACCAATTTCCATCCAAATCCTGAGTAAAAAAAAA
>NW_024613247.1:0-3193 GCF_008729295.1 Plectropomus leopardus
ACTAGTTTACCAGGTATGAATAAAAAAATGAATACTGAGCATCCCTGATAATAAACGTTCATCTAACTCCCAACATAAGAGACTGATGGTGAGAAATGTTGTCTTGCAGTAGCGTGACAAAACAAATGTTTCTCTGTAACATCATTTCAGCACAGCTGCAGATTTAAAGCTGCAGCGTTAAATGTGCCAACTGGTTGGAGAAAAGTCTTTATTGGGAAATTCATGAGCTAATCTGCTCTGTGCTGAGAAGGCGTGGCAAAAGAAGAGGAAGAGAAAAACCTTCCTGCACAGCAGATAATTCAGTTTCACATCAGATTTAAAACCATAAACCTGCAGTGCAGCATGAAATCTGCTCAAAACACGCTACTTCATCACGGTCACATTTAAGATCCAGATTCAGTCGCATCTTGTCTTTTTTTCTCAGTGAGGCAAAATGTGCAAATCTGTTTCTGCTGTGTGTTGTACTTTTTCAGACTACGAAAAACAGACGCTAAATATTATCTCTCACTGATGTCCATTCGATTTACCGCATGACAACAAATTCTCACGACAAAACAAGCGGCACTTCCTGGTTGTTTTGTTGCCTAGCCCTGACTTATTTACATGCAGCGTCATCCTGCTGTTGACATCAAACCGTCTCCCCCGAAATCCAACGCGACACAAACATCACCACAGTTCACCAGATGAAACGTGTTGCGTCTGGGAGACCTTGTGAATCACACCACGCCCAAACAGACAGATCGCACTCTGTGCCCGCAGACCTCCCCGGACGATGAGCTCATCCGTCACTTTACCTTCATGGGCCGGCTCGGGGTCTGGCGTCAGGGAGATGTCGTTGAGCTCGCGCAGGCAAAGCCACTCGCCGTCGACAGACACGCGAAAGTTGCAGAGATAAATGGTCTCCCGGGCGGCCTGTGTTATCTTGTCGGTGGTGGGAGTGGGGGTTTCGCTCTGAGGCGTCAGATCAGACATGATGACTCAGCTGATGCAAAACCAACACCACCGAGGGGAAAAAACAAAAAAAAAAAGGCCGAGCAGCTTTTGTTCCAGAAACAAGTGAAGGCACCAAAACAAAAGCCAGCTCAGAGAGGAGAGGAAATGTTTGAGAGCATCGGACAAAAAGGATAATAGACCAAAGACGGGGAAGGCCACACAGCAGCTCTCAGCAGGTGTCTGAAACGGTGCTGCTTCTCCTCCTCTCTACGCCTGCATCCTCCTCCCTTCCTTGTTACAACTGCCGTCTGGAGAAAGGCTGCCCTGCCCTCTCCTCCTCCACCTCCTCCTCCTCCTCGTCAAACCTCTTGTTGTCCCTTTTGTGCAGACTGGGGGATTTAAAATGCAAGAGAGCACCGTGCTGAAAATCACAGCCCTCCTCCGGTCAGCTTAGCGCCGGTTCGCTGTGATTGGACTGCCTGTGCACCGCAGTGAATGCACTGGGTGGGTGTCGACCAAGATGGCTGACGGCAGTGCTGGGTACAGCAACACATCGTCACGTGAGCAGATGGTGCATGCGTAAAAAAGGGGGGGGGGGGGTCCCCAGAGCACCCAGCTAAGGCTAATGATGCAGCAGAGGACTCATCTGTCTCTCAAGCATCAACAGTGTCCCCTGACCTGAAGCAGAGGCTGATGGTTTGACAATGCACTTATTGAGCTGACTGCAGCAGAACAGCAGCGAGCAGCAGCAGTAATAAGGTCAAAGGTCCTGCATGGAAATGTTTGTTATTTTAGTTCCCACTTTGGAAAACTAAATAACTCCAGACCAGACTCATCCTGCAAAACTCTTTCATGAAATGCACTAAAACCCAAACCATCAATGCTCTGTTTGTCTTTTTTCATTGTCTCCTGTTTGTTTGCTTTTTCGTCTTTTTTTTTTTTTAAACTATCGTTACGGTCATTATGATTGGTGTTGCTTTCTTATTTTTATCCAATATCCAGTCCATTATCATCACTTTGTTGACTTTGTATTTGGTTATAAGAATGCACTAAATGGTGAAAAAGGGATTTGAAAAAATAATAAATAAAATTTTAAAACGATACTGTAAGAAATTAGTAAAAGGTGACAAAGATGACCTGAAAATTAATTTTAAAAAAGGGCTGATAATCATTCAAAAAATTAATCACCAAACAAAAGATATATAAAATAAATAAATGAATAAACATTTGACTAATTTCTTGCTTTGTTTTGGGGTCCATGTGGTGTTCAGTTGCTCATTGCCTTTTCAAAATGTTTTTGAGAGAAATCGAACCCGAAGTGTTAAAGTCACGACACATTATTTCAATTCAGAACGTGTTGTGATAGGCTGAGTATTGCAATGACATACATTTCGATTTATTAACTGCTTTTTAAGCTGCAAATTGTGTTGCCAAAGGGAAAAAAAAGGTTTCATCTGTTTTATTTAACATGATAAAAGTTTCTGTTCATCTCATGTCAGTCAATGTTAAATTTTATCCTAATGAACTGAAAAAGCAATCGATTATATGATTCTAGCAGACTGCCAAAAGCCATGAGTAAAACTAACAATTTACAAAGTAAAAACATCTGTACTTGGAGCATGTGCATCAATACAATATTCCCAAAATGTCGGGATACCACATCATCTCGACTTTTTCCCACCCCTCGTTTCTTCAGGCCTCGTGCATGCTGACAATGTGAAAAGCCGCTCTTGATATTGATAAGGAGATTAAAGTTAAGGTTTGATGTTCAGTGCTGTCAAAGCACAGGATGAGAAAAATACAAACATAACAAATTTGAGTTAAACTAAACAATATACCCACACGACATTTTAGTGGAAACGAAGACGCCAGCAGAGCTTTCCCTGATCATTTCACTCTGCTGCCACAGTCAGATTAACGGAGAGGCTTAAGTGGCTTTGAGTGCCGAGCAGCTTTAAGAACCAGGAAAAGTTAATGTTTAAGCTCAGTCAGGCTGCGTGTGAACGTTTATTACATCAATGTTTGAGAGCGCAAAACAAAAGAGCCTAATAAAGCTCAATCACAGGATTAACGAATTATTAAAGAATCACAGATTAATACGAAGGATGTCTTGAGATCTAATGCTTTTTAAAGGATTACCAAAAATATCAGTATATATAGTGTACCTGTACTACACTGAATTCAGCATGAAAACTCATTCGCGCATACTTCCCTGATGAACGAGATATCCAAAAATGAATGCAAGATTATGTAAGATTGG
>NW_024613248.1:0-651 GCF_008729295.1 Plectropomus leopardus
TATATATATATATATATTTTTAAAACATTTTTAAATGTATTTTTTGGCGCTCTGAGCCCCTCCAGCTGAGGTTGTTTCTCGTTGTTTCGTCCTCTCCGTACCTTCCTGGTGCAGCTGACCGGCAGGTTTCCCACAAACACCGTCCTCCTCCTCTTCAGCGCCTCCTCCTCCTTTCGGGCTCTCATCCTCTGCCTCTTCATCACCCACTGCTCCTTCTCTCCGCCCGCCGCCTCCTCGGCTCGCCTCTTCCTGCTCTTCACGGATGCTCGCTGCCCTCGCTCGTCCTCGTCTGCGTTCTGCAAACTGATCTCCCTGCAGACAGCGGAGGACGAGGACGGACAGACCGCTCAGACAGAGCAAAGACAGAGAGACAGAGACAGAGACAGAGACAGAGAGAGAGACAGACAGAGAGAGACAGAGAGACAGAGAGAGAGACAGAGAGACAGAGACAGAGACAGAGAGACAGAGACAGACACAGAGACAGAGAGAGAGACAGAGAGAGAGACAGAGAGAGAGACAGACAGAGAGAGACAGAGACAGACAGAGAGAGACAGAGAGACAGAGAGAGAGACAGAGAGAGAGACAGAGACAGAGACAGAGACAGAGAGAGAGAGACAGAAAGAGAGACAGAGAGAGAGACAGACAGAGAGA
>NW_024613249.1:0-1706 GCF_008729295.1 Plectropomus leopardus
GGCACCTTGGCCTCTTCTTTGGCTTTTTTTGTGTCCACTGAGGTGCTGTCCTCCCTCTGACCCTGCAGACAAGAACAAAACTTTAATTTAACCCCCGTTCTGCTCATTTCAGCTGAATTATCCTAATGTTCCCGCTCAAAAATGACCGATCCATTTAAGATGATTATAAATCCATAAAAATACATATTACCTCATGTTGTGTTTTATCTGTTAATCAACTCAAGTTTTTGTGAACGGTTTTGAACTTCGGTTTGGTATTTATGGTCTGCAGGCCTCATTGACCTCAAATAAAAAATTATAAAGATATTATTTTGAATATAACAAACACTCAAATGAAACATATTGTACAGTTTATTCACCTATTCATTTTTAATGGCTGGTCATTTTTGCCCGGGAACACCACCGGCGTATACAAGTTCAATTAAACAAAAACAATTTCATAAACAAAAATCCCAAAATGTTCTTTGTGTGTGAAGATGCCATGTGTGAACAAAGACATGGAACCTCATGACAAAATAATTGCAAATTAATTGCATTTTTTCTTTTTAGAGAAAAAACTTGCAAGTTGGTCAGATTTGACAGGACATAATAGGAGGTCGACGTCACTTTTCTTCTCACCAAAGTCCTGCTCTCAAAGAGCTATCTGCTAAATTAATGTTTGAGATGGAAGAGTTCAGTCATCACTTGTCTCAGCTGCTTTCATTTCACAAGTATTTAAACCAATATTAATTGTGTAAATGAACTAAATAATCCTACAGATAACCAACAATAAAAAATATAAATAAAAATGATTAAAAAATGTGTGTTTGTGGACTAATTTTACTGTCAGTCCATAATGTATGCAGATATAACCTAAAAGCTAAACACTGCAGAGTAACAACAGCACGCTCTGCAGGTCGACCGCTGTCTCTGGTGAGTTTGGCACATGACGTTTTGTTTCATCTCCATAGAAACAGACGTGTGTAAGAAGGTCGAGATTCAGAGCGCGAGTGATGAAGAGGGAGTGTGTTTTGATTGTGTGCAGATTGCATGCAGCAGTATGAAGGAATCTGATGAACGGACACCCCGAAAAACCCTGAAACCATAGATTTTACTGCACATCACGAGTCCTCAGTAAGTTAGAGAGGATATAATACACGCTGTTTACAGCTGCTGCTGTTTGTATTGTGATGACAAACCTCGGCCAGGAGGAGCAGCGCTTTGGCAAAATCTCCAGAAACTTCTGACTTCAGGTCAAGAGTCAACTTCTTTTCTGTTTCTGTGGAGACAAACTCACGACTCAGATATCAAAAATGAAATTAATTCATGCTTTCAGCCACGTCAGCAGTTTTGGATGGACTGTAGTTTCTCGTGATGAATTCAGGCTGTTTAAATTATTTTACCTTCCAGATAGACGTCAGTCAGAGCTTTGATTTGCTGGTTGGATCTGGAGGCAAAGATTTCTATCAGGACGCTGTCTGACGTCCCGGCTCCCTGAAACGTCACACAAACGCTTTACCACATTTAGACCAAACTCACATCACGAACGACAGTGAGATTTAAGTTGACTGACAGACGACGCGGAGCTCCGCTTCCCTCCCAAACAACAAACAACCACAGAAAAGGACGACGTCACTGCTGCTGATAACAGGAGTCGTCAAAGACAAATACGTGTTTAAGTATGTCGAGTGAGTGTGTGGAGCAGCAAAGATATTGTTTTCTTTTTT
>NW_024613250.1:0-1976 GCF_008729295.1 Plectropomus leopardus
TGTGGTCCATGGTAAAAAAAAAAAAAAAAAAGATTAAAACCTTATCCTATTACAGACAATGTTTAAGAATCTCTGACTCCAACTATAAAAATTTTTTAAAAAGATTAGATGAAATACCCCTATATGCAATATACCACATCTAACATATACTGTAGTCATAATACAACAATTAATTAAAATGTGTGTTGTCAAATATTTCAATATTTAACACGGGATAAACTTTGTGTCCAGACTTGTATTCCACTTGCTTGTCTCATAAAGTACCAGCAAGGGGCAGTAAAAGACCAGAAATACATTTAAAAAAAACTACAGCACAAACTGCAGGAAGTCTTTGCGGTTTACGGAGCATGCTCAGTTTCTCCCAAACTGTGAGGCTCCTGCGTGAGTGACAGTAAATGAATAACTCGAGTGTTTGTGCTCAGAGTTTAGTCTTTCAGGAGCCTCAGACTCGTGCAGAATGGTGAGTTTACACTTCATTACTTTGACACTTCTCTAACATTTGAACCTTGCTGAATCCAAAGCAGAGTAACAGAGAAAACGTGTCAGATTTCCACCTATTTGTATGCACTCATGCAGGTTTGTTACCTGTGACATCCAGACTTAAGGAAGCTTAACACTGCAAGTGTTTACTCCACAGAAAGCTCTCATCTTTACACCACAATTATGAGAACTCACACTTTTAGCGATGAAGACGAATCCAGAGTTTGCATTTAAGCAAATTGCAGAAGAGGAATTAAGAATTAAACATAATCTATCACTGTATTTTTGACTAGTTTAAATCTCCTTTCAGACTCTGTAGCTGTAGATGATCCTCAACACTGGAAAAAAAAGGAAACTTGAACCAAATTACTCCAGTGTCTCATTAGCCATCATATCCAGCTGCACTACTGGATAGAGCCATGAATTAATAAATTAAACCTTATTCAGTTATTATTTCCCGCAGGCCATTAATATCATGAGAGTGTAATTGAGGTCATCTTAATCTTGAGTTTCAGAGGTTTTTACTCAAAGTGCAGCCTCCTGAAAGTTCTTACGTCACTTAAAACTGAATATCTTATTATGTTGTGATAATTTATTTTCTAGCAGATTTCAGTGGAAAATGTATTTTTAATTAACATAAAAACAGAATTGAAATAGGACCTTTTTAAATGATTATACATACTTGTAATTAAAGCTGAAGAGGACCATTGGTTCACAAACTGATGCGTCAACATGTTGGAGTAAATAAATGTAAAGTAAAGTGATGTAAGCTTCACCTCTGTGCCTCTTCTCTATGAGCACTTTGTAAACCTGCAGATCAATGAGCTCCATTAATGTCTGGTCACATGACTCCCTCCTCCTGAGGGGTCAGAGGTGACGCTGGTGTTTGGTTAAACACTGATCCTGTTAGAGATCTGAATGGACCTCACACACACACAGACACAGACACACACACACACACAAACAAGGGATTTTGGTCTTATTTCAGATTACACACATTTTTGTTACTTTTCAACTGTAGTGGAAGAAGTATTCAGATTCTTTTCTTAAGTAAAAGTACTAATACCACACTGTGAAAATACTTCACTGCAAGTAAAAGTTACTTAAGTAAAAGTCTGTAAGCACTATCAGAGAAATGTACTTAAAATACAAAAAGTGAAAGTGTTTCTTGTGGAATAAAATGTTCCTCGTCAGTCTTATACTATCATGTATGATGTTTTTGGATTACTTTTACTGCTGTAGGTGTTTTAACTTCTATAACTACTTTTTAATGTTTAATGTGCCGTAATGCATGTTACAAAATCTTATCTTTGTGTCCTGTGAGAACCATGTTTCTAAAAGACAAGTTTTCCTGAGCTCAGAGAAGAAAACAAATGGTTCATTTGAGGGACAGACATACACATACAGACAGAGACTCCCTCCATTTTAGTAAGATTGTACCACACAGTCATGATTCGGACATTGTATGCAAGATTCACTTATTGTAAAAAAAAAAA
>NW_024613251.1:0-1545 GCF_008729295.1 Plectropomus leopardus
TAGCATAACCAGGCTCTAATATGCGTTCATGTGTAGAGTTTAAATCTGATTACAAAAAAAAAAAAAGCAAGTGGGGATAGGAAAATATGTGTTACGTGTGGGAACCCTGTAATGCATTTAAATATTATTAAAATATTAAGGCCCTAATTGGCATTAAAATGTCCTAATCTTTTAAAAGTTAAAATTGACAAAACATGGGAAGTATGAATTAAGAATTTTTAATTAATTGATGTGTTGTAAAATCTTAAATAGGTTACATTTGAATTAAATAAAATGAGGGCATGCAACTGGCATAAACGACACCAAAAGTCATGTTACATGTTACTGTAAATACTGTAAATGATCATTTCCATGTCACTGATGTCCATTAGTGTTTTTTTCCTTCAGTTTTGGTTACTGTTAAATTGGTCTTAACTTAAATTCAGATTGGCATTTAAATAAAGTCTTAAAGCTAACTTTAGATTTTAGGAACCCTGATTTTTGTTGAGTCAGAAATATGTAAATTAATTTATGTCTAACGCAGAGGTCAAAGTTGGTTTTGTAAGGGACTGTATTATATTGACATGTTTTTTGTTTTTTTTTTAAATTGTCCTCATTATTTACATACATAAGTGGTCAAAAAACACATCCGAATATATTGTAGACAAGTACAAAACCATCACTAATTTTTGAGGTCATACTTTCTTAAAGAATCAGCAAAAAATAAACTTACAGGCATAAAAAAAAACTAGGCCTTATGGAAGTTGTGTTGGATTGCTTCAGATTATGCAGATGTACCTACTAAAGTGGTCACTGAGTGTATGTTATGGATAGTTTGCCTGACAGTCTTTAACAAGAAAAAATAGATCATTGGTGTCAGTTTGGGGTAGGTAGGTGTATAATTTAGCAGAAAGTCAGTCAGTGTCACTTTGGCAGAAAAACAGCTACTTCCAAGTCAGTTCATACGAGTTGTTGTATGTCAAACTATTTCCAAATGCAGTTTAATTTGACCTTGCATCAACAGGCCCCAAGACAGATAACCTCTAAATCTGCAGGAAATATTGCATTAAATTATTGTAATGCCGGGATATCAGATGAGATCTGCTGTAGAATTGACAGTTGAAATTATTAATACCCAGAAAAGAATTGCTGTGGCACCTTAAATGACACGTAAACTTGTTGTCATGTGTTAGTCAGCCTTTATGTTTATTTGAATGTTGGGAACCAGTGAGACACTGCAGACCTTCCTGTGTCCTGTCCTTACTCTCTGCTCTCCTCCTCAGTGTCTCTGCTCTTCCTCTTTCCAGTACTCTTCTTTTTTAAATCCCTCTGCTCCTGGTTCAGTTCTTCACTTTTATTTTGTATGTAGATGAACTGAAATAAATAAAGGCAAATTAAACATTAAGTTTGCTGTCTGCTGTAGAATATATATACCCCTGCACAGCTCCAGTATAATGTATGATTGGGATGAAATGTTTTTGATTGTGACTAAGTGGTTCATAAGTTAAAAGACAGAACAATATAAGTGCTGTATAATTCCTTTCGGACAATATAATGAAAATAACT
>NW_024613252.1:0-3324 GCF_008729295.1 Plectropomus leopardus
AGCAAACTGACCAGACATTGACAAAACAACAAGCAGTCCAATAACCTCCCCCTGCCTCAGTGTGCTTTCTCCAACATACAGTAGACCCATCACCCCAAGATAACACTGAATCTCTTTAATGCACCAACAGATATGCATCAGAACTCTTCAACCAACCAACACAGCTAACAACAAGCCTTGTGATCAACACTGTTCACACTATGAGACAATCAGCCTCCTACGGAGACTAGATTGCCCAAACCAGCTGTCAACTGGTGCTGCACGTCCTAAAAATCACAAATATCATTTTCTCAATTTAAAATGGACCAACTGTGCAAATTTCACACAGATGACGGAGGCAATAAGCTGCCACGTGCCTGACTCACCAGTGTAAATGGATGAGCTGAGCTATTACAACATTTAGCAAGACACACAACAACCAAGTTTCCTGCGCAATACAATTGCAACACATAGAAAAATGAGGATAAAAAAAACAACCAAAACACATGCAGTATTTCCAGATCATTGCAGTACAAAGCCCATTAACGGCAACATTTGATCTAGACTTTCTGACTTGTCAATTTGATCCAAACCAAAATCACAGGTGTGACACCTCCAACAAACCAGGGTACGAACCGAAGAGCCCAACCTTGGTCTGATGATAAGTGGGTGTCTTGGTCCAGATCAAACTGAACTGTGGTTCGGTTTGTCTGTGGTGTGACAACATTTTTTGGATGGTTTGAACTTTAGGACAAATTACAGGAAGTTTGGGCTGTCAACATGTGATGTGAGTCTACTCGATGATATGAGTGGTTGATGTCAGTACTGTAGCACCTTGTACATCCTCCAGGAAAGAGGGAGATGACTTAACAAATAGTCAGTTAGAAAAAAAAAGTACTAAAACTCAGAGAGCAGGAGAGAGAAGCTCACATGGGAAATGACAACAGGACATAGGATCATTATTTATAGTTTTTGGTGCGCTCCCATAATTGCAATGTGAAACCAAAGCTAACCAGGCCATATGTATACAATAAAACTAAAATACAAACCTTGGTTCCTTGGTTTGGACCTTGGTTTAGACTTTCAGGTGTGAAAAGGCCCTAACATTATTGACTGATCTGCAGACAAGTCTCTCAATAAAAAGAAAAATGATCAAGACTATATAATTTATGTTTTATTTTATTGCTGAATTTATTTTCACAGGGACATTGCACATTAATAAACATTGCTTTAAATGTGCCTGTGTTAACCAAAGGCTAATTTTCAAATGTCGTCTCTTCACTAGGTGTTAAGATAGCCACTTAAACAGATAAAAACATAAAAGCATGCAAGCAGAATATAATCAATTAGCAGGCACAGAATGTACAACAAGACATTAGAAATTAGCTTGTGTGAATTTGACTGTAAGTTCATCGAGTGAACGGAGGTGGTGATTCAAATGTGGAATTGCATACTTCACAAGTTTAATATGTTAATTTGTTCCCAATTTTCAAATATGTAATGAGGAATACAACAACACCAATCTGAGTCTCATAAAGAATGATTTTATATACAATATGATATGATACAACACTATGCTATACGATATACTTTATTGTCCCCGTAGTGTCTTTGACTCAGACGTTACGCCCTTGAATGCCTTCAGATGCCTTCAAATGTCTCAATAAAACAAACCACATATGAACAAAACAGCCCTAGCTGTTCATAATCACCCAACAAAATGCACAAAATCCAAAGTGCACATAACACATATTGCACATACCCTGTGAAAACAAACGTGCTCTTCGACAGAATTGTTTAGCCCTGTGGCTACTGTATGAGTGGAGACCATCTTTTTTTAGACAAAAAAAAATAAAAATAAAAAGTACTGAAACTCTGAAGACAATAAAAGGTAAATGGCTGCATTTTATTAGCACTTTTATTTGAGGCATTAACAATATGTCTCCCATTCACCCATTCATATACTCACACACTAATAGCAGCCTTCTGGCCTGACCATTAGGAGCAATTTGGGGTTCAGTCTTGGCCAAAAACACTTCACATGCAGGGAGGAGAAGCTGAAGACGGAGCCAACAACCTTGTGACCAGGTGACAACTACCTCCTGAGCCACAGGCGCCCAAATGATGCTCCCTTTTTGGGGCTACATTGTTGCATTCACCAGCTTTCTGGTGTGTTATCAGTGACCTACACCTGGGAGAAGGGTAGTCAGCGCAGGCAGGATGTCCTTGAAAAACGTTTCAGTGGAGTAAAAAGGCATCTTTAACGTCTTATCCACTTAAAAGCCCCTCTGTTTCAAGGACTCTGCTCTCTAAAAGTTGTACTGAAGTCCACAGCAGGAGCTCTGCTGGTGCTCAGGCTTATCTCTGAGCCGTGTGTCTATTCATAGTGCTGCTCCCCTCTCCTCCATCACTTCAAACACTAATGAGGCCTGTGCACCCCTCCATCCCTCCCGTCCATCCTCTCTCTGTCCCTTCCCCCTGCACCCACTGAACCTCCCTCTACCACCTTCTTTCATCCTTGCTGTATTGGCCCGGGGCCTGAGTGTAGGAGTCGCCAATGAATTAATGAAAATGAAGCAGGTCCCAAGAGTGGAGAGGAAAGGGTGGAGGACAAAGAGTGACAGAGACACAGGCAGCTAAAGAGGAAAAAGATGGGAGTGTGATGGGGGAGGTGGATTGTGATGCACCAAATGAGTCACAGATTAGTGCTACTTATTGCATCTTCTCAGTCCAGCACAAATCTGTCCTGTCCTCTTTGTAGGCAGAGGCGAGAAGAGATTTTTGGGAGGAGTACAGAGAAAGCAAAAGAAAAGTTTTGCTGTTAGTGTTTTTAACACAGTAAAAAAACAGCAGAGCTACCGTGCCCATAAATCCACAATCATTTTAACAGCTCAGTGGGTGTAGCGTTTTACATGGTATTTCCACTCCCATGAAGCACTGGGAGCAGAAATAAAAAGCATCTGCATTTTCCATTACAGTTGGTTATGAGCAACTGTTATTTATAGGTACTTCTTTGTGTGACTTTAAAGTTGTTGCCACGTTTTTTAGGTCAGTTGGTAGGCCAGTTGCATGCAGCGTAACCCTTTAAAACTTGAGACAATGGGCTAAATTTCTTGGAAAGGCACCAAAATCCTAACTACACTCAAGTGACATCTCTCCATTTAGTGCATGTGTATCTCCCATTTGTACTTGTGTGTGTTTTTTGGGCTTGAGTGTAAATGACAGCAGAGTGAGAAAATTGGAATTTCCCCTCAGGGATTAACAAAGTATAAAAAATAAAAATCAAAAAAAATTAAAATGTTTTAAGTTAAAAACCTGTAATTAGCAAAGCTTTTTTTTTAAAAA
>NW_024613253.1:0-1211 GCF_008729295.1 Plectropomus leopardus
TAATAAAAAATAAATAAAATAGTTCCCTTTTTAAAATGTAGTAGAGTAAAACTATAAAGTAGCGTGAAAAGAAAAATCGTTACAAGAAAATACGGGTTACCAATCGCTGGTTGTGTGTGTGTGTGTGTGTGTGTGTGTGACCAGCTCCACAGAGCCTCTGCTGTGTTCCCCACACATGAATTAAAATGCAGGTAAATACCTCAGCAGCAAAGCCAGTTGATTGCATTTGCCTCCCTGGGTAGCTGCAGCCTTTAATAGATGAATATGAAATCTTCAGAGTCAATATATATGCGGTTAAGTGGCGAGAGAGCCGTGCGGTGGTAATGGCCTGCGGAAATCCCCCTCTACGTCTTTAGCTTTTGGAAAAAATATCGTTCTGGCTCACATTCGGCCTCCTCCGCAGTTTTCTGGCAGCTGGGACGTTTTCCACTTGTTGTCCGCGTAAATGACCCACAATGGCGGCAAAGGATCATGGGATTCATGGTGAAGTTTGAAAGCATTCTTGTCAAAAGGCGTAACATGCTGCCACTTTGTCAGTTTATATTGTACTTTTTGACTTTACTGCATTAATCTGACAGCTTTAGTTACTTAAGAATTAATATTTTTGCACAATAAAAACAAAAAAAAGGGTTTTTTTAAAAAAAAATATTATCGATCAGGCGATTCATGATGAACAACATTTTTTTTTTTAAACTAGGAAACTATTTAATTTTTGCCAACATTTAAGCCTTTAATTAAAATAAAAAAATAAAATCATTTTTGTGGGTATTATATTCAAGTTTGCTTATTTTTTCATTTTTAAAAACATTTATTTTGCTTTTTATAATTGAAACAGTTTTAATTTTTTTTCTTTTTTCATGTTTCAGATTTTTTTTAAACCTTTTTTTCTTCATTTCTTATAACATTGAGTTTGAGTGTGTGTTTTTCTTTTTTAAAATTAAGCATCATCAAAATTCAACTTTATTAAAAAAGAAAAAAAAATATAAAAACTCTCCAAATTTAAAATAAAATATAGATGGAAATTAAAAAAAAAAACACATAACATAAAGACACCCACAGAAGTCAAATTGATTTACAAAAAAAAGAAAATGAAAAAACACCCCAAAACTCAAAACTATAAAAAGTAAAACAGCCAAAAAAGTAAAATATAAACAAAATTTAGAATTATTTAAAATAAAAACAAATAGCAAAAAAGAGGAAAAAAACAGGAA
>NW_024613254.1:0-2379 GCF_008729295.1 Plectropomus leopardus
ATATATATTATGTAATTATATACTTTACACATTTTATTCACTCAGCATAATATACATATTTTACATCAAAATCTTTACATACTGGTGTGAATTTGAAGCATAATGCACATAAATGTTATTCTGTTTTTTAACTAATGCATATTCTTAATTAATTAAATCTTTGTTTCAATTTATATTTTTACTTAATACCTCTTATTTCTACTTATATCACTCTTTATGCTTGGAGTCAAAGCGACTGCACTAAGCACAATTTCCCCTGGAATTCAATAAAAGTATTGCTGAACTCATACACCTCCCAGCATCCCAGACAGACACTTATCCTGTCCTGAAGACATTTAACATGACCAGCAGGTAACAACCACCACAAGCCCCTAAAATGTCTGATAATACTTTATAAAATGTGAAAAGTTGATGTGGACAGCAAAATGCAGGGATAGAGGAGATTTTCCCATCCTGTAGTGACAGGGTCACAGTTTCCTTTCCCTAAAATGCAAATGCTTCCATCATGTTGACGTGTGCTTCAGCAGAATTGTTCAAACCCCCTCTTGGATTCTTTATTTTTGCCTCAGAAAAAGAGTGTCAGCAAAATCCCATAAACTGTGAAACTCCACAAGCAGAAGAAGACTTTATCTGTACAGTCATGAAACCATAAGAACAGTCACATGCACTGTGGGCTGGGTGACGAGAAGCAGCCATCAAATGTGGTGAGACTCCACAATGGCAGCATCCTCTGATGTTCCCTTTCTATCAGACAAAGCTTATTCTCATGACCACCCTGCACTGATTCTGAGCCACAGGATGAGGTTTATGACGGTTAGATGGAGCCTCAGTGTGACAGAAGCCTGTTTGATGCTAATCCTCAATGTGGAGCGCAGAATAATCCTGCACACTCAAACCTTGTGAAAATGTGGTTTACCTATAGGGGACTCAAGATATGTGCCATATATTTCATAAATCTATAGCTGGTGTGTCTGTGAAATTTCACTTCTGTCTCCCACATCAAAATGAGGCCAAGCTCTTTTTCACTTCTGTCCTCCATCTGGAAACATGAGTGAGGACTTCGAAACAACATCACAGATAAAGACGTGACAATAATCAAGAAGGGGAGGGAACATTCCTGTGGTGATATTTCTTTGGAAGAGGAACAGTTACAGTTCAACGGAAACCTCATTTGACATCAATAGTTCAAACAGCTGTTTTTACTCAAATCAGTACGGAGCCAAACCAAATGGGTGCAACAACACAAACTGTCGTGTAGCGTCTCTAGTTTATAACTAAAGACAGGAGTGTCCAAACTTTTATGAATGGGGGCCTGATGAGAAAATGTGAGAATGCCTGGGGGGCAGCAGCTTCTCCCATCATATGGTTTATTTAACCCAATGTAACCTGAGCAAATTGACTTGATTTCTTTCAAAAACATGAGAGGAAGGTAGCAACAAAATAAGAATGAAAAGAAGAAAAAGGATTAAAAACAATTTTAAAATAACAATAATAATAATAAAAAGGAAATTACTGGGAAAAAGTGCTTAAAAATATAATTCTGTAATGTAACTTAAATAATTAAATACGTATTTATGAGAATTAGCTGTAAACATAGTTTACCCTGTTTTTTTCTAGACATTTTTCCTTTGCTTTTTCCATATAATTTTTTTAATCTACTCATCTCTTGTAGTTTGTGGAACATTTCTTACCAAGTTGCTCATGGCCTTTATTCCCATCTGCACCAGTTTGCTCAGGGTCCAAAGGTTTAAATACTTTTGAAGGCATCTGAATTTAGCACAAGGAAAGTGATGTCACTCCAGGTTTAAAAGGGTTAAAAAAATTATCCCATACAAATGATACACATGCAACTGTATTATCTTCCATTGAAAAAGCATTCAACTTTACGCCACCCCCTCACTGTCGACTTTACGCTTCTCTCTTTGTTTGTTTGCTTGTATCAGTCTATGAAAACACATAACTTTTACATGCATATTCTTTTTGGTAAACTGTATCATAGTGCTGCCATCATGAGGTGAACACAAAAAGTGCAAAGTGATCTTGCTTGATTAACCAATAATTTGGAATGGGCCACATATATCTCAAAAGACAAGTCCTCATCCGTTTAAAATCTGTCCGCAGGCCACAGTTGGCCCCCAGGCCAGACTCTGGACATGCCTAACCTATGATGTAGACTGCAGTGTATGTTTGTACTGGACTGATTGGATGCAAAAATAAAGTAGGTGTGGACTCATGTTGCATGTCTTGGACTCGAGTCACAAATTCGATGACTTTAGACTAAAGTCAAAATTTTTTAAAAATCATTAATTGGTCGATGGGTCGGTCAATCAATTGGTCAATCGATTACTAAAATAAAATGGGTATATGGATAATGGTATC
>NW_024613255.1:0-1424 GCF_008729295.1 Plectropomus leopardus
GAGTGCAATTCATCTGAAAAAAAAAAAAAAACATATTAAATTTATAAAATTGTATCTGCTTTACAACTTTTGATTCAAATGTTTGATTTAGGGTCTCTGGGCCAATATATATATATGTATGCTGTCTTGTATTATCTATAAAAACTTATTTGTTGCTCTCTGCCCATTTTCACCACTATATATTGTATTTTTTATATTCTGTATGTTTTGAATGTGTGCTGTGTTGGGTGCATTGAATGTCCCACTGTTGTACTTTGGAAGAAGCCAAAGACAAATTTCCACTGACACGAACAATAAAGTTACTCAAGTCAGCTCAACTAAACTCTACTGTTTTCTGTCTCCGTGGAATTGTCTGTATCCAGGTGTCTTTTAAATATGTAAGACTTTTGTTCAGTCTACCTGCCTCGTTTCTGAGCTGTGAAATTAGACAAGCTGAGGTTTTTGTCTTTGTTCTGTTTCACAAAAGATTTGACCACAAAAATTTAAAAATAATGTCAAAGGCCTCAAATCCGCTGAAGATATATGAATAAATATGTATTTTTCAAATTAAATGCTCAATAATACATCACTAACAGAGTCATACTGAGAGTCACATGACATGTTTTAATAAATAAGATGTTTATTTTAGAAAATTTATGGAGAATTTTGAAGATATTTGTCAATAAAAAGTTGAGGCAAGATGGTTCAAAATTTTTAAATTGCCTTGTTTTTATTTTATATCGGGGAAATGTTTTGTTTTTGCTATTTTATCTGAGTTTAGTGGAGTGCCGATTCCAAACAGAAAATTTGATGCACATTTAAATTGTGATTTAGAGATGCCAAACAATCTGCATCATCTTCTGATCTGATTGATCACTGAAAGAAGGAATGAGGATTTTGTAATGATGAATAAGATGTTATCAGCAAAGAAGGATTTTTTTTTTGTTTGGGTTTTTTTTGCTGGTGTAAATTAACTGAAGGTTGAAGATGATCTGTGTGTGTGTGTGTGTGTGTGTGTGTGTGTGTGTGTGTGTGTCCTCAGTGAAGTGTATCAGTCTCTGCAGTAGCTTCCAGCTGCAGCTGTCACTTCAGTTTCTGTTCAGTCTGACTGAGGGAGGTTTTTTGTACGACGCTTTTTCACTGTGTGAACACAACTTGACTGTTGATATAATGTCCACTCTGACAGTAATAAACTGCTGCATCTTCAGTCTGAACTCCACTGATGGTCAGAGTGAAGTCTAAGTTTGATCCACTGCCTGAAAAACGATCTGAAATCCCTGATGCTCGACTGCTAACATATTTAATGAGCAGTTTAGGAGTTTCTCCGTCTCTCTGTTGGTACCAGTTTAAACATGGAGTTGAGCAGCCAGTCTGCTGACTGATCCTACATGAGATGGAGACGGAGCCTCCAACAGCAGATCTCACTGCTCCAGGCTGAGTCACTG
>NW_024613256.1:0-2496 GCF_008729295.1 Plectropomus leopardus
TACAACTTTGGGCAGTTCCAAAAATGATAAATGACCAAAAGGAACCAGCATGCTGGAGGATTTTAAAGTCCCACAGAAAGCCTCTGCCCAGGTGAAAGGTTGCTTTTAGGGTTTGACAGGCAAAAACAACATGAGCTTGGCCACTATGCAGCGTTCCCACCCTCTAAGGATACAGAGAGGGGGGTGGAGTTCAGTAGTTGAGCCATTTGTTTAATCCCAACATTGAGCCTGTCCGCTGTCATGTTCCCATCTGAACCTTCACAGTGTATGTAAACCGCATAAAACAAGGCTGGTTTCTACGCATGGACACAGGGGGGCAATGCCCCCCAAAAAACGCCAAACACCAGCATCTTTAGCCTCAAATAATTCTCTCTTTGAAATTTGTTGTCACTAAAGCAGAGATATTCAACATGCTTCACTTGGGGGGCCCTTGTGCAAAATTACAGGAGGCCAAGGGGCCAGTTGCAGCACCCCCTACATGCTTCTAGGATTTTAGGAAATTTCTAGTATTATAGAATATTTCTATGATTTCAGGGTGTTTCTAGAATTTTAGGATGTTTCTAGTATTTTAAGCAGTTTATAGGATTTTAGGACATTTCTAGGATTGAAGAATGTTTCTAGGATTTTAAGACATTTCTAGGATTTTAGGATATTTCAAGGATTTTGGGATGTTTCTATCATTTCGGGAAATATCTAGGATTTTAGGATGTTACGCTTCTAGGATGTCTCTATGATTTCAGGACATTTCTAGGATTTTAGGATACAATTTCAGGATGTTTCTATGATTTCAAGACATTTCTAGGATTTTTGGGGCTTAATTAGGCCCCAAATGTCCTCAAACCTAAGGGAATGATGCATATTTAGCTTTGGGTAAAACTTGAAACAGTTCACTTTATAGCATAGGGTCCTAAACAGTAACTCATATACCAACCAACCTCTCTTACTGCCCCTCAAAGCAGTCTAGCAGGCCTGGCCTAAAAAGGAAATTAAAGTGAGAAGGAAAACGTGTCTCATAAGTAGCTGACAAATCGGTAGGAAAGCTGCAATTCAAAGCTGCAGTGAGAACTTGACACCATTTTTTCCGCATTGTATGAATGCCTGTAGCCAACACTGCAAAAGTTCAATACCCGCAGGGCAACTTGTCTGATTAAAAAACTTAACCTTCAAGGAAATGGCGCATGCGTCTGTACCAGATGACAGAGAGATAGCGCACCACATCTACAAACACTTGACAGGGGATATGCAAGAGGGGAGAGGAAATTGATTTGAAAAAAAAAGTGTAGTCGCATCATTTTGGCATGTTTTTTCAACTGTTAATAACAGAATTAACTTAACAAACATGAAACTTCACGACGGAAAAACAACAACAGTGTCTCTGTGTGTCACTGATCTGCGACCAACTGTCGAAATTCAATTTTAAAATCAAATCATCACGGTCGTAAGCTGACTGAAAACTGAATTGCCGCAAACGTTACTCCATAATAAACTCACAATAACTTTAGAAAACGGTCTGTTTTTATCAGCCTGTGATGGCTTAAAATTTGGCAAAACGACTCGATCATTTTGCTACGTAGATACGCGTGAGATCGGCTGACAATTAACACAAATTACAGCCAAGTTAGTTAATTAAAAGAGCACACACCTGCTGTTAAAAGTCCACTTCTCCGCCGCTACACGGCTCGCGTCACTACGGGCGACACTCCTGACAGAAAACACAACAAAAACGGTGAAAAGTGGCACACACGCTAACAGCGCATTGAAGATCATTAAATTTCCGTGTGCCTATAAACTGGTTCACTCACTTAAGCTTTCGGCAATATCCCTGCCTTCCCCACTTCTCCTTCCTCTTCTATTTGCCTCCCGTCTCCAAAAAAAACTGTTGACTTAGTGCGCTGGAGGAGTCCCGACTACCGGAAGATAAGGAAAGTTTGCAGCAGACAGGCAGGAGCGCCTCTCTACATTTTCCATGACAGGTGCATTTCCGCAGCTCTGTTTACCTCGGGAGGGCTGGATGTGGAAAATTTGACCCATTGAAACAGTCCATTAATTTGCGCTGCTCATTTTACCCGCCGGAGCAGTAAGGTGACAGTCAACTTTTTTTGAAGTGAAAAAGTTGACTGCATCAGGCAACAGCCTAAACATGAGAAAAGCAACATATAAACAAATGGTGAGCCATGTGTTTCTAATGCGTTTGTGAAGTTCCCCATTATTATAGTGCATGCTATTGTTTATTGTCAAGGCGTATATGCAAAGTCACGGATGAACACATTAGCATACAAATGATGACTCAGCCTAAAAGAAACAGCTTGTAAAGACACGCTGGTTTTAGGGGCAGACACTGCAGGTGCATAGGGATAAAAATAAAAATCGAAATTACCATGAAAATTCCCCAGCGGATTTCTTACATTAAGGCGATGGTTCTTGTATTACAAGTTTTCTGAAATGTTATGTCTAAGTATGCAAATCAGGCGCTGTTTAATTAAATTTTCGATTCTT
>NW_024613257.1:0-1030 GCF_008729295.1 Plectropomus leopardus
AAAAAAAAAAGACTCAATTGAGTAATAAATTATCGTGCTAACTGATTTTCTGTCAGTTCAGTAATTGATAAACCATTTTTTGTTGTAGCTTTTAATGCTAAAATTATTATATTATATTGAATTAAACTTGATAAGCCCCTTTCAAGTCATCTAAGGACACGAATAAAAAATGTTAAGAAATAAAAGTGAAAAAAAATGTAAACAATAATGACAGAAACAAGAAAACCGTAATGAAGTATATAATAAATAAAGTAATAGTTTAAAAAATATTAATCAAATTATTAAACACATTATGGAGCACCAGGAGAGTTTAAAGGATTAGCTGTCAACAGAACGCAAGCCAGCATGTTAAAAAAAAAACCTAAAAATTATTATTTAATTAGTCAACCCACAGAAAATTAACCTGCAATAATTTTTTAAATCAATTACTGTTTTGAGCCAAACATTTGCTGGTTCTAGTTTCTCAAATGTGAGATGTGTTTTTCTGTTGTGTTTCACTACAAACGGACTAATTTTGGCTTTTAGTCTGCTGGTCAGACAAAAGTAACAGGTGGAAAATGTCAGCATTGGCTTCGGGGGAAAAAAATAAACATTTTTTAAAATAATTAATTTGGGGAAAATAATCTGCAGATGATGCAAACAGCATGATGAGATTTGACCATTTTAATTCTGTTTTTTGTACAGATCCTGACACTTGAAGTTGGACTCCTGACGATGACTCTGGCCGAGGTTGTGTTTGTTTTTTTCCCTGACCCGGTGAACTGAGCGCTGAGACAGCAGGAACGTGCCCAGCGATCGCTCGCCAGACGGCTCCTCATTCCAAACCGTGTAACGAGACCTGCTCCTCTCCGGTTACAGCTGTGCAAGAATAGTTTGTGTTGAGCTATGTAGGTCAGTGCTGTGTGCTTGGTAGATGTTGCCATTTCTGTGGGTGCAGAACATATTTTACTGTATTTTCATTCAATAAATATTAATGTTTACTGAACCAGCTGAGACTGTTTCTTTTTTAATTGCTCATACATATACATAT
>NW_024613258.1:0-4135 GCF_008729295.1 Plectropomus leopardus
CACAGTTTAACCTGCAGAGTTTCCCCTTAATCAACATCCATCAATAAAAGCACTTCTCAAATTTGGACATACCTCAAAATGAATTAACTTTAGTGACACCGGTGTACTATATAACAGAGTAATAATAGTGTTTTGATTGGCCAGAAGGCACAAAATCAAATTCAAAAAGCTGATTAGCTTCCTCATACTGTCACTATTAGGTGTATTTTTTGGATGCTCCGTTACGAACTGTCAAAAAAAAGAAAAAAAAAAACATAAACAAGCTGTTATTCTGTATCAGTCAGTCCACAAACCTCTAAATCACACTAAAGTCCATGTGTGAACAGCTCCGAGGAGAACAACATCTGAGTATAAATATACTTCCAGTGAAACAGTGTAAATTTTGGATTTTGCAGACTCATTAACCTCCATCTCCAGCTGCTGAAAGACACATTTGATCCATTGTGTTTGGTGCTGGGGTGAAATGCAAAAGAAAATGTTAACTGTACATCTGCAGAAACTGACAACATATGTTCTATAAACGTTTTAACATCATTCATGTTTCGAAGTTATAAAGGTTATACTAAGAGCTTCTAAATAAATATTCTTGGAGCAGCTTGTTGTTGAAAACTGAGCTGGCTGATTTGCGTTTTCTTGTTCACATTAACATTAAAATATTCTGCTTTTCCTCTTTGTTTTACCCAGTTTATCCCCATGCCTGTGCTGTATGGAGTCTTCCTGTACATGGGGGTCGCCTCTCTCAATGGAGTGCAGGTAAATGTCACTTTTTTTTGTTATTGTAAAATAAAATAAGTAGATGAGAGTGTAAAACAAACAAAACTTAATATGCTCTAACTGACACCTCATGTTACTATTTAAGCCTTCTTTCTAAAGAGGAACCTCTGAAAATCAAAGAAACAAGCCAGAGACCGGCTGTTACTCTGATATATTTATTCCTGCAGTGCACCTTGTCATGTGTACCTGTACTTGTATCTGTCTGCAGTTTATGGATCGTCTCAAGCTGCTTCTGATGCCAGCGAAGCATCAGCCCGACCTGGTTTACCTGCGACACGTCCCCCTCAGGAAAGTCCACCTCTTCACCTTCATCCAGGTCCTCTGCTTGGCTCTGCTCTGGATCCTCAAGTCCACTGTGGCTGCCATCATATTCCCCGTCATGGTAAGAGACATCTGTATTAGGATTCAACAAATATAAATTATTTCAAGACTTGTGAATTTGCTTCATATTTTGTGTTTATGTGTGTCTTTTAAGATCACAAGATTTTATGCCGCTAAAAGCGCCTCACTGATTATTCTATTCATTTATTTTGTGTTTGAATGATAATAGTGATGTCTGTGAAATGTACAGGATAATGAAAAAATGCCTGTCACAAGTTGGAACAATCAGAAGGTCTTGTGCTCACTGAGGATTTTTTAGGGACTTTGAGTTGCATCTAATTGCTTTCATGAGCAGTGGGAGTTTATTTAAAGATACTCTATAAAAAAAGATAATCAACTACAAGCTGCACCAATGGTACAAAATCGTTTACACAGCCAGTCTCCTTAATAGTGCGGCCTGCTCTCCTGATTATCTCCCCACGCCATTTGGAAATGTTGTAAATGTCATGGATGATTCAGAACAATACAACAATACATAAAGTACCAATATAATATTTTATTTTGCCTCTCCGACTTTAATATCTGATATCATAATCATAATAGTAGTTTTACTGTAGAAAAAAAAAGTTTTATTTCATTTAAACTTTTGATTCATAGTTTAATATGTAAGTTTATTCAAATTTCTGTTTATCTGGTTGGAAAGTGACATTAACTCAGCAGCACTACATTGAAACAGACCGACAGAGTTTAGCACCACAGAGCGAAGAGATTCTGTGTTGCCAGGTTTTACAAGAGCGGGCTGCTGAGTCAGAGACACGTCTCTAACGGTCTCCTGAAAAATGCCATTTTAGTGTCTGTATTTACTTGTACTCATGTTCACTTTTCCCATTGGAATGAATAAACTCGCTGCTAATAGGCGGGGCAGTAGCCAAACCCACGTGACACAGATACAGGAAATTAATCTAAAGTGGTTTATTCATTTTACATGTGGATTCAGTTGTTAAAATGTGACTTTGGTGTTGAATTTTGGGCATGATCACAAGTGCATATCTGTTTAATTGAGGCTGAAAAAGCTCCAAAAATGTTTGGACTTCGTGCTTTTATTCATTTCCAAATTCTGTATTTTGTGTAGTCTGCAACTACAACAATAGATTATTAATTAACTTGTCTTTTAAAGGACGAGGGTAAAAATGGAGCGATCAGAGATAAAAGCAGCTCATTGGATCCAGTCAGCTGGATGTCATCAGACTGACTCATGGCCTCATTTTACATAATTATGATTCAAGGTCAATAATGCAGCACCCAAGACTTTATTTTGCAGTTTGTGGTACTTGTTACTTTGTGTTGTAGTTATTGTTTTTATGCAGGAAGTGACAGTCAAAGAATAACTGACTTGGATTGAAAGATTACCAATATTATTTGTGATTATCAAGATTGATGCAATAAGATGTAACCTCATTTATTACATGCTATTTAAGCTACCTAAATATATACTATTATAAAAAATATTCATAATTACACAGTATTTTAAATTTTTGCATTTTTAATATTTTTTTCTCTAAATTCAAGTGTGCATCATTAAAGGGCTTGAAACAACTTAACCAGCTCTTGGTATTGGCTGTTGCACAATGGAAGATTTTAAATTATAAGGAATGCAGGAAATTGGATATTTTGCACATTAACTATATCGATATATTCACGTTATTCCTGCAAAATTTTTGTGATCAAGCCTCTTCTGTAGTGGAATTAACATTATATTATGCATGAACACACATGTAATTATGGCCCACCGGCAGATGGAGACGTAAAGTAAAAAGCTTTCCTGTGTATGTAATATTCATTCATTGTGCAAAATAAGAAAAATAATTCAACTTGTTCACTTCACAAATCGTTTTGTGATATTGGCAGAAATCATTGGCCGATTCCGATGTTTCATGTTAAAGCCAATATTGGCCGATACAGATGATGTACTTACATTATTGTGTGTCTCTAAAAAAAAATGTATTCATAAAGTTGTGCATCAAAGTATTTATTAATTCACTTTATACTCTAATATCAGCCCACTCATAAAAAGTGCATAAAGTTGCGTATTGATAGTGCTGATGATCTAATTATGATCGACACTTCACTCTGAGCCTCTCGTTTCTGCTTTTAGATCCTCGCTCTGGTGGCCGTCAGAAAAGCGATGGACTACATGATCTCCCAGCATGACCTCAGCTTCCTGGACGACGTCATCCCAGAGAAGGACAAGAAGAAGAAAGAGGACGAGAAGAAGAAAAAGAAAAAACGAGGCAGCATCGACAGCGACGCTGAAGACGTGAGTGTTTTGAATTTAACAGTCTCAGCGCGGTACACTTAAGTGCAACAAGTTAATAGATAACGTTTTTTTTCTTTTGAGTTTTTATAATCTTTTTTTACATGACAGCCCATTGACAAGTCTGTCAGCCTCACCAACAACCTGCAGCCCTCCCTCCCACTCTTCCTTTTCAGCAGCATGCACCATTTGAGTATTTATCTACTGGCCGTCCAGCTCTACAGGCATCTGTTTACTTTTAAGAGATGTCTTTCCGTTGTTTTCAGTTGATGTTTCTTAGTTTCCCCAATCAGTCAGAATAAGAAGGTTTGAGATGTGCCACAGTCGTAAAAAAGATGCAGAAATCTTAGAGGGATATTATAGGTAAAAAGTGCAAGTGCCACCGTCCTTTTCACTGATTACTCATGACTCCTGAGCAGGAACTGTAAACATCCTGCAGATTTTTGTTTGACAACTAGAAGTTAAATTTTACAGATTTTCAGTAGAAATTCTTTCAGTTTCTTGTACTTTTAAAGACTGTGTTACTATGACCTTTTCATGGCATACAATACTGTCTTTTGTTTATTTTTACTTTTTGAAAGGCAGACTATAGTGTAACTTTTTTAAGATACTTAAAAAATACTTTGACTTTTTATGACATACTATACTATGACTTTTTAACATTTTTTGATGATGCTTTGAGCCTTAACTGATGTTTTTTACTTACTGCACCATAGTGTTTTTTTT
>NW_024613259.1:0-16394 GCF_008729295.1 Plectropomus leopardus
TGTTACAGTTGTAGAATGTTGCTTTCACTGTAGAACGTTACAGTTCTCGAATGTTATGATGTATCTTTATGATGTTACAGTTCTAGAATGTTGATGTAACTGTAGAATCTTATAGTTCTAGACTGTTCATGTGACTGTAGAATATTACAGTTTTAGAATGTTGGAATGTAACTGTAGAATGTAAAAGTAATAGAATGCAAACAAACAATGCATTACTGTTTGTCGTACTGTGTTCATTTAGATCACACAGAAACTTGACCATGCCTTCATGCCGGTTCCCATCGACATGATCTTGTAGCTCAGCAGAATCTCCAGGGCCACAAACACCAGTATCTTACAGGAGTCACTAATCATCTTGCCCCACACGTACATCACACAGAAACTTGACCATACCTTCAGGCTGGGTGATTCCCATCAACATGATCTTGTAGCTCAGCAGAATCTCCAGGGCCAAACACCAGTATCTTACAGGAGTTGAATGCTGAGGGGTGATGAAGGGTTTTCAGGTTAGACTTATCAGAAGCTTTGATGTGGTTGGGTTTTAGGTGCACCAAACTTGAAACTGTATTAACTTTGGTAAGTTTTGGAACTGCGTTGACTTTGCTCAGAATGCTGAAAAAAAATCACTTACCTTGTGTTTCTTAAGGATCAGTTAATGGGAGTCTCTCTGTACTCACTTTTGTTGGCTTGTTTTCTAAACACAGGGTCAGCAGCTCGCCGAGAAGCTCTTTATTCATTGAGTCATAGTGCGTAGGGGAATGTAGATAGTGGGAGTGCAGGTCCTGTGTGCGCGCGTGTGTGCCGGAGTGAGTATGAACACTCGAGTTAGTCCAGTGATGTGCTTTGTGTCTGATTATCTAGATGTCTGTCATTTTTGTATGCAGGTTAGCCTGTCTGCGCTCTGTCTGTGTACCTGTGTGTGGTTTGGTTTCCAGGTCATGCGTTGGACATCTGAGCCTTGCTGAGCGCGATGGCCAGCTCCAGGTCCTCCTGCTCCTGCTGTCTGAGCTTCTTCAGCAGCTCTCACTCCGCTCGCTCACTCCAGCTGCTGAGTCTCATTCCCAAACTGAAAAGAGAGAGAAAGACAGAGAGGGAGGGGGGTGTATATTAACAAACTGTTGTTAAGAGTCTACAGATGCACACACACCAACACACACCAGCTGGAGTTCATCTCCTCACAGCTCACACTCTGCCTTTTTATTTACTACTCTACTTCACTTGTTTTAACAGTTGATAACTATGATTTTGTATTTATATATTGCTGTTAATTGTTTCTTTAATGACCCTGAAGAAACTTAAATTACATATGCAGCAGATTTATGCACACAAACACACAGTCTATCCACACACACACACACACACACACACTCTCACACACACACACACACACACACACACACAATATGAATAAATGTCGTCAGTCCCAATTCAGGGTCTGCATCCTTCGGAGGCTGCATTTGAAGGCCGATCACGCCACAACGCTGCGCGAAGTCTGTCCCAATTCAAAGGCTCCTCCAAATGCAGCCTTCACCTGCCTGTTTTTGAAGGATACGCCGCTACTATCCTTCGCAGCCTCTCATATCCCAAGAGTCATTGCGCGCTGCACTTAAATGCTGAAAAAAATTGTCACCATGGCGACAGGTAACAGAGACCCGAGCGACGAGTTGACTTTTAAATGTATTTGTGTCTTTAGTTAGCGTTAGCTTGTTTCAGCTTATAACGTCGGATATTTTAACCATCAAGGAACCATCATAAAAACTCTGATAACTTTTTGATAAAAGTAGGGCTGTCAACAATTGTAGTTGATTCAGAGATTTTAATGCGCTACTTTTTTTTTTATCAACGCGAATGAATCACATGACCAGAAATACGAGTTAATCACCCGACATTGTGTCACAGCTGCACAGGAAGCAGACAGAAAGCTGGCTAGATCCAGTCAGTCTTCAGTAGCTGTGTCCCAATTCAGGGTCTGCATCCTTCGGAGGCTGCAGCCTACGCGGCCTTCGGAGGTGACTCCTTCGGAGGCGCCTCCGAAGGCTGCATCAACGGTTGTTAATTGGGACGGTCTAGCCTTCGGAGGATTTCCTGGTTACGTCACGAGATATTCCCGCCCTTACCCTACGTCACAAAGGAGTTCTATTGTCAAGGCTCGCGCTCGCGGGAAAGAGATGAGGGACAAACTCAAAAAACGAAAAGATGTTATGGAGCCTGAGCTAATCGTTTTTTTATTTTTTTATTTTTATTTTGCTGGAGGAAGAGGAGAAGCGCCTCCGTCAGCGCCAGCGTCGGCGGCTGATTTATCTCCGGCTGAGAGCGGACCATGGAGAGGTAAACCTGTTATTTTAACCCAAAGTAATGTTATCATTAGCTAGATAACAGTTATGCTAGTTAGCAGTAACTAGCATACCTGTATACATTTATTACCAAGAAGTGACAATAACGCTAATTATAGAAACTATTGTGATGTCTTTTATTAAGGGTTTTTATTTGTTTGTTCATTAAATAAAGTGCTGAGATGTCAGGCTACAATATTCAAATGTACATTGATGTCCAATATTATTTAGTTAATGTGCAGTACATTACTTTTCTACAGTGTATTGTGCTGTATTTGTTTCATTTTATTTCTAATAATTAATATATTCCAAATTAATAAAAGTGACTGATAACCTGATGTTGATCATAAGAAAATCAGTTACTTTGATCAAGTGACAGATCTTTCAAGTGGATAGACAGAATAAGCATTATCTATCTAAGCTATGAAATTAACTAAAAGATCTCGTTAACTCAAATTAAATAGCTTTTGTTGAGATAATCATTTTTTCCCCTGTTCTCCTCCTTTCCCAATTCAGACCAGACCCCTGTACTGCAGGATAAACCTGGCCGTCCCTGTGCTGGACAGGTTTTTTGGGCAGGGTGACACCAGGCAAGACTTCAGGCTGAGCAGAGAGTCTCTGGCAGTGCTGCTGGACCTTCTCCACCAGGAGCAGCGACACGGATGGGGAGCCACAATAGAGACCTTGGTGTTCCTCTTCTGGCTGGCGAGTGGGGCGTCATACAGGGTGGTCTCCAGAGTGTTTGGGATGCCTCGCTCCACTGTCCACCGCATCGTCCACCGAGTTACTGAGGAGGTGGTGGCGATTCGCCACAAGGTCATCTGCCTCCCAAGGACTGCAGAAGACCTGGCGACAGTAACTCGTGGGATTTGCAGGGCTGGCAAGACACAGAGCTTTTGTAAAAGCTGCAGGAGCAATCGACGGCTGCCATGTCAGGATCAAGCCACCAAGCGGCCCTGATGGTCACTGTTACAAGAACAGGAAACTGTTCGCATCAGTTATCCTGCAGGCAGTTTGTGACCATCAGGGCCGTTTCATCGACACGTACGTGGGCTGGCCGGGGTCGGTGCACGACTCCAGAGTACTCTGGCACAGCCCACTGTACAGGCGGGCCATCTACCCTCCTCCAGGGCACTTCATCCTCGCAGACGGCGGGTACCCGTGCCTCCGACAGCCACTCCCCCTCATCACTCCTTACAAGCGGCCAGTACAAGGTGTGGGAGCCCAGCGCTTCAACCACCATCATTCCAGGGCACGCGCTATCATCGAGCGTGCCTTTGGAATGATGAAGACCAGGTTTCGCTCCATCTTCTGCTGGCGCTGGAGGTGCACCACACCTTTGTGCCTCAGGTACGTCATCACTCAACAGGATTTCATTTTAATAGTGAAGCAGAGTAAATCAAAATTAATGAATTTTTTTTTTTCATTTCAGGTCATAACAGCATGTGTCGTCCTGCACAACATCTGCCTGGGGGCGGGAGACATCATGGCCCCACAGGATGAGCTGCAGGACGACATGCAGGATGAGATGAGGGGGAGAACGGGCTGGAGGCTGTCAGTGGTGCTCGGTGGCGGGACCAGCTGTCTGCGGAGGTGTCTGCCCTGGAGGAGGCTCACCCCGACCATGACTATCTGTAGTCGGCAAGTAAAATCATTTGAAAGCTGATATTCCCTTTTAAAGTGTTTTGTAGGTTTATCGAAATTTTGTGGTGGGATGTATTTTGTCTTTATAAAGGAGTTTGCACTTTGTTTAATTCTCACCTCTATCTTAAAAAATTCTTAGTGACGTGGCAGCCGTCGAATGAGTCAGCCCTGCAAATCCAGTTGATGGATGATGTGTGGTGGACAGTGGAGAGAAGCATCCCCAAACACACTCTGGAGACCACCCCAGATGATGTCCCAAGGACAGACAGAAGACACCAGGGTCTTCATTGCGGCATCCCATCCAGTCCAGCAGCACTGCCAGGGACTCCTGCTCAGCCTATTTTATTTTATTTTCACAAGATTAATATTTTTTTTTAACAGCAAACTGTAAATAATTTGATTTAATTTGTAAATAGTAATTTCTGTTGTATTTTTGTAAATAGTTGTAAATTTTAAGACTGCTTCCTTGTAAATAGTTAGAAATGTTCTGATTTTTGTAAATAAAAAGAAAACATTTGTAAATACTAAATGGAATACACGTGTTACAAAGTAACAATATTTTATTAAATACAACATAAAATCTTAAATGTGAAGCAACTATACAAAATAATTCAAAAATATAAACAATATAAAACAGAACTCAAACACTTTCAGCAAAAAACAAAAAAAAATCACCGCCTGTCCACCATTCTCTCAAGTAGAGAGAAGAGCCTCTCCATCCTCTCTCTGCTCTCCTGAGCTCTCCTCTCCTCTGCCTCTCTCTGCTGCCTCATGTCCTCCTTAATTAAATTAAGGAGTTCATCCTCTCTCCCTCTCTTTCTCTTCCTCGCTGGCCCTGGCTGGGTTCTCCTCCTCATCATCCTCCTCCTCCTCATCCTCCTCGTGATCAGCCCCCCGCAGCACTTGGCCCTGGTGTGTCCTCAGGGATGGAGGCAATTAGGACAGGGGGAGCCATGGAAGGCGTCTGTCCTAATATCTCATCCATGAGGACAAACCAGGGCCAAGTTGCAGCGGTGGGCTTCCCGCTGACCCCCTCCTGTCCCTGGATATTTGCAATCCTGAGGCAAAGGAAATCAATCATGTCAACAGCAGCAGTTTTCAGCAAGTCAGTTTTATTAAAAAAGGCCATTATCACAAACCACAGTTTTCCTCAGAGGGCTTTACAGCATAACAGAGTATTTATTAATTTGAATGCGTAAAACAAATATAATTTAGTTTTGAAATCATCATCCAAACCTGTACATACTTTGTATTTTTTTTTAAGATTGTCCCATTTTTTTTTTTTGCCTGTTGGGGCTCAACCTTCCCCTCCAGGCCCATTTTTTCCAGGATTGTTCTAAACACAGACAAACATCATCAGGACAGACACAAAATCTCTCAAACACAAAATTCTCAAACATGATGCAATTTGTCTTTAAATTATCATTTTAGTTTAGACTTTATAAAGGATTTGGGTTAATTTAAGTATCTTTAACATTAATATTTATAGAATACAAAAGAGCTATTTTTTATTGCCTTACCTCCATCCCACAGTGGCGGTGTTTTTGGCCCCTGTGAACAGATGGCCATTCTCTCCACGCAGCTTTATGAACATTTCAGTTTGCTCCTTGCTCCCTAAAGCAAGATGAAATGTAAAGCATGACAAACATAAAAGTTCTTATGTCACAGAAATAATAATATTTTTTTATTATTTAATATTATTTTTATTTATGTTGAATTAATCTAATATTCAATCCAAACAGTTAACTTGACTCTACAGTTGCACAGTTTAAATAAAGCAGGACTCAAACTTCTGTCTTGATCATTTATATAGCTAGTGTTTATGAAGCATAAATAACATCTCCACAGTCACAAGAACATTTAAGTCAACCTCTGGACGTTTGACATTTGAAAGTGAAGCTTTTAAGGCTTTACATCCAAAGGCTGAGAGCTCCTGGCATCAAGCTAAACGGGCAGCAGAGCCTCGCTCAGTGGGCGGAGCTCTCCTCTGCTGCGGGCAGCACAGCGGGGCTACAGCGCCGAGCTGCTCTACATAGCTACTATGCTAGGTGGCTACATGTTAGCATTACTAGCGTCGCAAATAATTACAAGAAACTGAGGTTTTAAGGTCCTCAAAGTTTAAAATATCTGGCGTTTAATTTTCAAATGGTTTAAAAACCCAATACTTACATTTGAATGTAAAATCTGCGCTCCGATCTCCGCTCTGTGCCGCCATGATGACAAAGAGTTTAACCGGCACGCAAGGAATCTTGGGAAATGGAAGGCCGCGAAGGATAGTAGCGATGCATCCTCCAAACAGAGGGAAAAGGAGGACGCATTTGTGGGCTGCGAAAGGAGGAGCCTTCGACTTTTGACCAAATGGGACAGCCTTCGCGCAGCGCTGTGACGTAATCGGCCTTCGAATGCAGCCTCCGAAGGATGCAGACCCTGAATTGGGACACAGCTTCTGTTAAGTTTTTCAGCATGCGGTGGTCTATTTCACCGTTTTTCTTTAAACGTTCCTGCTACCAACCTGCACCTGATCATCACACTGGCTGTGCACAAGGAGATGATTTTGTTGGTTTACTCTAGAAATACAATGTTACAATGATGTAGGCCTGGGGCAAGTGGACATTGCCTTCAGTGCATTGTTTCCTGTAAATTAAGACATACCTTCACAAGGAATACATTTTCCAGACTTCTTGGTAGCCTCTTCACCTAAAATTGACAATATACATTCTGTAAGACAGTAGTCATCTTTCAAACAATTAGACATACCTGTGTCGACTGTCTTAGTTTGAATTGACAAAAAAAGGTTAGAAAACCCTGCTCCAACCACATTGCTGTGATAGAGGTATGAAAATAAATGTGAAAACCAAAACATGTAATTTATTACATACCTGTACTCTTTATCATGAGACCTGGAGCAGATTCTTTTTCACTGTCTTTATTGACAGACTGTTCATCTAAAAAAAGGAAAAAGTCAATAAATCTTTGATAGACAATTACAAATGTTTCAGTATTCTTCAAACACTGAAAACTGTTACAAATGATCAGAGTAGTAAAAGTGCACAACATACCCATTAGGTAGTCAGGGTAATATATTTTTTTTTGCCTCCTCTTCGTCAGTAACTCCTCTTTCTGAGCCACTCGATTCTGCAGTTGTTGTAACATCATACTTCTCGCATTCATTCTTGTCATCTGAAAGTACATACAGCAATGGTAAAATGCATACAGATGAGTAAGTCTTAATATATAACAGTAACTGGGTAAAAATGCAGGTTTGGCTTATAAATTACTTGTTTCATTTTTTGTATAAGCGGATATGATCTTGCATGCCAACAGTCAACAATATAAACTGAGGCGATTGAATGACAATATTTTTTTTTTTTTTTTATTGCGTATGACATGATTTTGTGAGGAAGGGGCAGGACTAAATAAGCTTTTTGCTTCCTCCTGTCCTCTCTCCCTTTTCTCCCTTTCCCTGTTCCCTTTCTGGATGAGACTGTTTATTTGTGTTGTTATTTTTAATTGTATGGTTATTAGTTGTTGTTATTGTTTGAGATAAAACCAAACAATAAAACAGTTTCCCCAAAATACACACACAAAACAAAACTGACATTATAGCAGGCCAGAAATGACCAAACATACATAAGAGGCAGATATACTTAAAAGTTCATGTAAAACAGAAAAATTAAGAAATGTCCCTATGTATGTGTTGACAGTTTGAAATTCGTCTTACGTCCATATATGACGTAAGTGTTTGCCTTACAAAACACATACCTGACTGAATCTTAATTTTTTGCGTAACAGGAATTTCGTCCATGACTCTTCTGGTTCTTTGCAGGCCTTCAGCTCTCACAGCTCCTTGTGTAGGCCACAATACATCACCATTCTTAACCCAACATGATGGTATCACCTCCTCCATCTCCTTGGGCTCTTCTCTCCACACACTCTGGTCCACATTGTTCTGGTCTATAGAAAAAACAAGAGAGAGAAAACTCAGAACAATGCAATCCAACAGTTAAAGTGAATAACCATCATTACATTATAACTAAAAACTTCTATCATTGAAAGATTCACAGCTATAAGTGGACTAACTCTCATCTTCTTCTGTCACTTATCCGAGGTTGGTTAGTTCCTTTCACTACCATGAAGCAATGGCATAAATATGTAGCCACTTTTGTATGGTAGACAAACTGCTTTGTGCTTCAGTTTTTTTCTCCTCAATCAGTTCTCGTTTTCTGTTCCCTCTTTCATCACGCAGTACAGCAATGTTAATCAGTTTTGAGTCACATGGACCGGTGAAGAAACTGTCCAAAGCGTCGAGACTGTACACATCACACACACACACGTCTTTTCTGGCCTTTTTTCCTTTACCAAGGCAAAGGCACGTCCCAAAAAAAAAAAAAAAAAACGAAGAGTTCTTCGTAGTTGACACAAATGTCCCAGGTGCTGCTGGTAAGACATGAATTTTTGCATGCATTGTCCATTTCTGCTATCCTCTTTGATAGTTGTGCAATTGGATTTTTTGCCTTTCTGACACTTTTTTGAGTTTTTGCAGGTGGTTTTCAAAATGAAAGGCAGAGATGTCATTCAAAGACATTTCAAAGTGCCTTGCATCTTCAACCAAGTGGATCAGGGCATGGACATTATAGGATGGAAAGATTGGGCTGTAGAGCTTGGTAGATGTTCTATGAAAATATACTAGAAGCTCAACAGCGTAGCCAATGGATGACATCCGTGTAATGTCATTGGAGTCCAACAGTACAGACATGGCAACTGACAGTGTCAAAAAGTGATGGTAAAAACTGTCAGGTCAGCAACAGGTCCAGTATAGAGTAAAAAATGTCAGAACAACGTCATTTTTCAACTGATATATTTCAACAAAAGTTTTAAAAGTCATGGTTGTAAAAATAATGTTGATTGACATACAAATCAAAAATTGTTGATATTTCAATGTTGAATCCATAGTGAGTTAACAACACCACTTCAACTATTTGGTGTTCAACATTGTTTTGACGTTGAATTAATGTTTTTTCACAAACTGACATTATTTCAACAACATTTAGACGTTTAATGTCGGTCGAATGCCAGCTGGGATGCGGCATGCCATATACCTCATTGAACGGCTGCTCTATTAATAGCACAATGTAATCCCGATGTGTTTTGACCCGAGGACAGGACATAGGACTGCTATCAGGTTAACAAATTGTTGTTAAGAGTCTACACATGCACACACACCAACACACACCAGCTGGAGTTCATCTCCTCACAGCTCACACTCTGCCTTTTTATTTACTACTCTACTTCACTTGTTTTTTTTTTTTTTTAAAAAAAGAACTACAGAAACAAATAAAAACACCAAACACCAACGTATATCTCTGAAAAATTAGTTAAAGCTGCCTTTATTCTCAAGTCACAAGTCATCATCATCTTACCCCACATCCTAAACATAATCAAAAGGATCAGGTTATTGGAGTTTGTACTGAATAAACAGTTTGGGAAAAAAAAAAACACCTCAATGTGCTTTGAATCAAAGCAACAAAGTAAAACACTAAACTCTGACTAGGCAGCTGTGATCTATTCAGCCCTCCCTTCCCATCAACATGATCTTGTAGCTCAGCAGAATCTGCAGGGCCACAAACACCAGTATCTTACAGGAGTCACTAATCATCTTGCCCCACACCTACATCACACAGAAACTTGACCGTACCTTCAGGCTGGGTGATTCCCATCAACATGATCTTATAGCTCAGCAGAATCTCCAGGGCCAAACACCAGTATCTTACAGGAGTCGAATGCTGAGGGGTGATGAAGGGTTTTCAGGTTAGACTTATCAGAAGCTTTGACGTGGCTGGGTTTTGGGTGCACTAAACTTAAAACTGTATTAAGGAACTGGCCACCACATAGATAATATTTATTTGCCCATGTACAAATATTGTACATGTTTTTATAAAAAATATATAAACGTGTAAATCCATTGCTGTGTTATTACAGCATACTGTAAATGCCGGTGTATAAAACGCACCTTTTTTTCACTGAAAAGTGATGTGCATCTTACACACCGGTGGATCCTATTCACCAGTAAAATACAGAGAGAGGTTGGATCTAGATATGATTATGATTATAGGTATGTGAAAGGCCGTCCACGCTAAGAATGATAACTATTTCAATAACTGTACCTAAAGATGATGTGAGCATCCACTCTTATGAACTGTAACACGTGTCAGGCATGCATTCCAGCTGTGTCAGCAGCTGAAAATACTATAGACCCGTTACTGCTGTATGTTGGACAAAAAAATTAAAAATTAAACCAGGCGGGTAGAAAAAGCGTTTTCCCCCACAACACCCCCCAAAAGCAGCAGTCATGCCAGCTCTTGTGAGCCACATTAAATGACATGGCGGGCCGAATTCGGCCCATGGGCCTTGAGTGTGACACATGTGCTATAATGCTAACATTCGTTAGCACGTGTTAGCAAGAGCTGGATTGCATGCACTCCGCTAGCTAACTTAGTTAGCACTGCTAGACTTGGCGAATGCTGCTGTTGGCTGTATGCCCAAAATTAACCATTAACCAAAGCGTACACGACGTCACGGGTTTATTATAAAATGTGACTTCAAAAACTTTGCTTACCCTTATACAGTTGTAGCTGTTACCGCCAACGTCAACCGAACCGCCGGTCAAAACCTGTTTAGCCTGACGATGACGACACAGACCCACTTTGCGCAAGCGGGTGTCGTCAGTCCCAATTCAGGGTCTGCATCCTTCGGAGGCTGCATTTGAAGGCCGATCACGCCACATCGCCGCGCAAAGTCTGTCCCAATTCAAAGGCTCCTCCAAATGCAGCCTTCACCTGCCTGTTTTTGAAGGATACGCCGCTACTATCCTTCGCAGCCTCTCATATCCCAAGAGTCATTGCACGCTGCCGTTAATGCTGAAAAAAATTGTCACCATGGCGACAGGTAACAGAGACCCGAGCGACGAGTTCACTTTTAAATGTATTTGTGTTTTTAGTTAGCGTTAGCTTGTTTCACCTTATAACGTCGGATATTTTAACCATCAAGGAACCATCATAAAAACTCTGATAACTTTTTGATAAAAGTAGGGCTGTCAACAATTGTAGTTGATTCAGAGATTTTAATGCGCTCCTTTTTTTTTATCAATGCAAATTAATCACATGACCAGAAATACGAGTCAATCACCCGACATTGTGTCACAGCTGCACAGGAAGCAGACAGAAAGCTGGCTAGATCCAGTCAGTCTTCAGTCAGTGATGTTACCTTCATTGTCTGCTGGATGAAACAGCTCCGTCACCTCTGGCTGCTGCTGCAGCTGCAGGACAGGTCGTCTGCTCAGAGCAGCCTCCTTAAGTGACCTGAAACATTGCAGACAGTCCCAATGTGATGTGTGATCCGATGTTGAAATCCGTGTTGAAAAATAAAAGCTAATTATCGAACTGAACGAGGTGTTATCAGGTTACATCATGTGTTCAAGGTCGGCTCGAAAAAATGACAACTAGGCAATGGTAACCAAAAAAGTCATCATGGTGTGTTCAAATGCAATTTCAAGAAAAAGAAAATGTAGGTACACAACAGTAATAAAGCTGTATGGTGCACAGTAACGATAAAATTAAAGCAAGTATTTATAGTAATGTAATAGTTACTTTTATCTCGTCATAATCACTTTTACATGCAGTAATTGATAGAGTTATTCAGTAACTTTGTAGTCAAGTAACAATAATTTGCATGAATAAGGGGTATTTTAAAAATGTGATTTATCATGATTAATCACAGCCTAAAACTGTGATTAATCAGATTACATTTTTTTAATCGATTAGCAGCACTAGCACTCCCCCTTGCAGCACCAACAGACAGCGAGAGCCTTGTGATGTAAGGGTGGGGGCGGGAACATCTGGTGATGCAATCAGGAAGTCCTCCGAAGGCTAGACCGTCCCATTTAACAACTGTTGATGCAGCCCAGGAGGTGCCTCCGAAGGATGCAGACCCTGAATTGGGACACAGTTTATGTGTCTTTTTTTTTTTTTTTTAAACTTTATTAAACCCCATACAACTCCTGTCAAATTCGCCTAAAACGCCTGTCCAAGACATACCCAAAGTAAACTGAAAGCTATTCTTGTTTCTTTTGTAGTACATGAACTTGCATGGTCTCATTTGAAAGGTAACACTTTGACGTTCTATCCCCAGCAGTCAAAATCACTGTAAGTGCTTTGGTCTTTGAGTGACTTTAGTGTAAACACACTAAAATAAGAAGTTTTTTTTTTATCCTTGCCCAATTTTTTTTAGGAAAAAGATGCTGCAGATGACTGTAACTGGCAGGTATTAGCTGATACTCACTGTGGGTCCATAGTATAAGTGCTTATCTGCCCTGCCCATCACTCCCATCATCACGAAACCAGTGCACCCTGATGAAGCGGTTGTTGAGTATATTAACAAATTGTTGTTAAGAGTCTACACATGCACACACACCAACACACACCAGCTGGAGTTCATCTCCTCACAGCTCACACTCTGCCTTTTTATTTACTACTCTACTTCACTTGTTTTTTTTTTTTTTTTTTTAAAAAAAAAGAACTACAGAAACAAATAAAAACACCAAACACCAACGTATATCTCTGAGAAAATGAGTTAAAGCTGCCTTCATTCTCAAGTCACAAGTCATCATCATCTTACCCCACATCCTAAACATAATCAAAAGGATCAGGTAATTGGAGTTTGTATTGAATAAGCAGTTTAGAAAAAAAAGACACCTCAATGTGCTTTGAATCAAAGCAACAAAGTAAAACACTAAAGTCTGACGAGGCAGCTGTGATCTATTCTGCCCTCCCTTCCCATCAACATGATCTTGTAGCTCAGCAGAAATCTGCAGGGCCACAAACACCAGTATCTTACAGGAGTCACTAATCATCTTGCCCCACACGTACATCACACAGAAACTTGACCGTACCTTCAGGCTGGGTGATTCCCATCAACATGATCTTGTAGCTCAGCAGTCATGCGCTGGACATCTGAGCCTGGCTGAATGCTCCAGGTCCTCCTGCTCCTGCTGTCTGAGCTTCTTCAGCAGCTCTCGCTGCACTCGCTCACTCCAGCTGCTGAGTCTCATTTCCAAACTGAAAAGAGAGAGACAGAGAGGCGGGGGGCAGGGGGACCCAGGTAAATAATATTTTGTGTTGGTGTTGAGGCAAAACATTTTATAATGACAGCTTTAAAATGAAATTTTACCGTGGCTGGCTGTGGCTGAGGCTGCTGCTGTGAGCGAGACTGGCCCTGCCCATCACTCCCATCATCACAAAACCAGTGCACCCTGGCAGTCCTCTCCCTCCCAGCTGTTGTAGGCATTGTGGGACTTGATGCATTTTAGGAATGCTCTCCCTGGGGAATCACAAAAAAACCCACATTAAGTTAAATCAACGCTCCGATCGCCGCTCTGTGCCGCCATTATTTTTGAAGATCGCGGGCGCTCAAGGAATCTTGGGAAATGGAAGGCCGCGAAGGATAGTAGCGATGTGTCCTCCAAACAGAGGGAAAAGGAGGACGCATTTGTGGGCTGCGAAAGGAGGAGCCTTCGACTTGTGACCAAATGGGACAGCCTTCGCGCAGCGCTGTGACGTAATCGGCCTTCGAATGCAGCCTCCGAAGGATGCAGACCCTGAATTGGGACACAGCTAGTGATCCCTGACTTCTATTTGAGGTGGAGTTCCTAACAGAGGTCTGGCATCTTTTGGCAGCCGGTGGCCATGTTTACGTAACACACCAAGAGCAGCTCATCAACCGACGTGCGCGTTGCCTTATTTTTTACAGCCCATTTGGCAAAATCACTTCTTAGATCACTTGATTCCTCCTCAGACAAAGTTACAATTTCTGAATCACTTTCACCATCACTGTCTGGCGGGTGGTGATCATCTCGATACTCGTCTTCTCCTGTATCAGACTGCTCCTGTGTCTGTAGGTCTGCTGAGCTATCAGCAAAAGAGGGACCTGGATTCTCATCTGAGTCACTAGACTCCACCAGTGCACGGAATTGTGCATTTTGCCGTCTCCATTTTTAGTTGATTCAGAGATTTTAATGCGCTACTTTTTTTTTATCAACGCAAATGACTCACATGACCAGAAATACGAGTTAATCACCCGACATTGTGTCACAGCTGCACAGGAAGCAGACAGAAAGCTGGCTAGATCCAGTCAGTCTTCAGTCAGTGATGTTACCTTCATTGTCTGCTGGATGAAACAGCTCCGTCACCTCTGGCTGCTGCTGCAGCTGCAGGACAGGTCGTCTGCTCAGAGCAGCCTCCTTAAGTGACCTGAAACATTGCAGACAGTCCCAATGTGATGTGTGATCCGATGTTGAAATCCGTGTTGAAAAGTAAAAGCTAATTATCGAACTGAACGAGGTGTTAAAAGGTTACATCATGTGTTCAAGGTCGGCTCGAAAAAATGACAATTAGGCAATGGTAACCAAAAAAGTCATCATGGTGTGTTCAAATGCAATTTCAAGAAAAAGAAAATGTAGGTACACAACAGTGATTAAGCTGTATGGTGCACAGTAACGATAAAATTAAAGCAAGTATTTATAATAATGTAATAGTTACTTTTATCTCGTCATAATCACTTTTACATGCAGTAATTGATAAGTAACAATAATTTGCATGAATAAGGGGTATTTTAAAAATGTGATTTATCATGATTAATCACAGCCTAAAACTGTGATTAATCAGATTACATTTTTTTAATCGATTAGCAGCACTAGCACTCCCCCTTGCAGCACCAACAAGCTGTGTCCCAATTCAGGGTCTGCATCCTTCGGAGGACGCAGCCTACGCAGCCTTCGGAGGCGACTCCTTCGGAGGCGGCATTAACGGTTGTTAATTGGGACAGTCTAGCCTTCGGAGGATTTCCTGGTTACGTCACCAGATGTTCCCGCCCTTACCCCCACATCAGCTGATTCCTGCTGTCAAGGCCAGAGAGGGGGGGGGGGATTATTGTATTTTTAAAATGTACTTTTGCTTTTGTGCTGCGGGCAGCACAGCGGGGCTGCTAGGTGGCTACATGTTAGCATTACTAACGTCACGTATTATGAATGAAATTATGAGATTTTAATGTCCCTCTAAGTTTAACATATCTGGCGTTTGATTTTCAAATGAGTAAAAACCCACATTAAGTTAAATCAACGCTCCGATCTCCGCTCTGTGCCGCCATTATTTTTGAAGATCGCGGGCGCGCAAGGAATCTTGGGAAATGGAAGGCTGCGAAGGATAGTAGCGATGTGTCCTCCAAACAGAGGGAAAAGGAGGACGCGTTTGTGGGCTGCGAAAGGAGGAGCCTTTGACTTGTGACCAAATGGGACAGCCTTCGCGCAGCGCTGTGACGTTATCGGCCTTCGAATGCAGCCTCCGAAGGATGCAGACCCTAAATTGGGACACAGTTTATGTGTCTTTTTTTTAAAAACTTTATTTAACCCCATACAACTCCTGTCAAATTCGCCTAAAACGCCTGTCCAAGACATACCCAAAGTAAACTGAAAGCTATTCTTGTTTCTTTTGTAGTACATGAACTTGCATGGTCTCGTTTGAAAGGTAACACTTTGACGTTTTATCCCCAGCAGTCAAAATCACTGTAAGTGCTTTGGTCTTTGAGTGACTTTAGTGTAAACACACTAAAATAAGTTTTTTTTTATCCTCGCCCATTTTTGGGCTGATACTCACTGTGGGTCCATAGTATAAGTGCTTATCTGCCCTGCCCATCACTCCCATCATCACGAAACCAGTGCACCCCGATGAAGCGGTTGTTGAGTATATTTACAAATTGTTGTTAAGAGTCGACACATGCACACACAACAACACACACCAGCTGGAGTTCATCTCCTCACAGCTCACACTCTGCCTTTTTATTTACTACTCTACTTCACTTGTTTTAACAGTTGATAACTATGATTTTGTATTTATATATTGCTGTTAATTGTTTCTTTAATGACCCTGAAGAAACTTAAATTACATATACAGCAAATCTATGCACACAAACACACAGTCTATAACACACACACACACAATATGAATGAACAGGTTAGAAAAAAAAGAACTACAGAAACAAATACAAACACCAACGTATATCTCTGAGAAAATGAGTTAAAGCTGCCTTCATTTTCAAGTCACAAGGCATCATCATCTTACCCCACATCCTAAACATAATCAAAAGGATCAGGTAATTGGAGTTTGTATTGAATAAGCAGTTTAGAAAAAAAAGACACCTAAATGTGCTTTGAATCAAAGTAGGGCTGGGCGATATGGCCTAAAACAAAAATCTCCGATTTTTTTTACAAAAAATCCCGATTCACGATTTAAATCGATTTTTTTCACCCCCTACCTAAAACCAATTTGCAGATGACAAAGAAATTGTTCAAAACAAGTTTCAATTTTA
>NW_024613260.1:0-1422 GCF_008729295.1 Plectropomus leopardus
ATAAAAAAATGTATATATAAAATATATAGTACATACAATCTAATATACTTTGTGTGTGTAGTATCACTGTGAGCAGACCTGCAACCATTTATTTAGAAGACTTTTGTTAACTCCTAATAAAATTTAACAATCCAGCCAGTTATCCTGACATCTGTTGGGTTGGGACACGTTGTTTGTTTTTTGGTGAGACAGTATACAGAGGTGTGTGTCAGTGTGACTCAGAGCCCATGAGGACAGACGGCAGTGAAGCACGTGATAAAAATGGTCACTGTGACGTTTATAAGGAAGTTATAACTAAATACAACACAGTAACCTGAGTCATTTTTTTCCACATCAGCCCTGTTGCTTCGTATTTCTTTGTATAACAAGATTATGCAATGGCCAGAGCTGGGCCCCTCCCTCCCCAGCACAGGGGCCCTCCTTTAGCATCAAATTACAACATAAATCACTGAACACGTGTACTGGGGATAATGTGTCAGCACAAGTTGTTTTCCTTTAGAGCAAACACTCAGTGTTTACTGCCTGCAAGCTCGGCCAGCTGTGTGAAAGCTGCTCATGGCAGGCAGGCCTTAGTGGCTTCAAGGTTTTCCAGGCTCATGTGCCAATGACCCGGATGGCCCTTTAAACAAGAGCAGCCACAGAAGATCAACTCCGGGCCGAAAGATACTCGTCGTTAGATCATTTTTTACTCTTCATTAGGTGTCAGAAAATAAATATTCTCTAATCTTGACGCCCATAAGCTCCAAAATGATGTTAAAACTCTGATCCATAACGCGTAAAAAATGAGTTTAAATCAGATGTAATAACGGCTGCATTAAGTCAACATACAAGTGAACAACATGTAACTGCACTTGTCAACAGACACGGTTAGCTCGGCGGCTAGCAGGCCGGCTAGCTGGCTGCATTCAGGCTGTTTTCTCACCGAAAGTCCTCCTCTGTTTGAAGGGTCTGTCCGACGGCATCTCCGCTCGCTTCTCACACGGTACCGAGCTCGACGATGTGCGGCACAGCGGCTTCCGGCGCGGCTCCGGGGACACAGTAACGGGCTGGTCGTCGGTTGAGTCTCCGGTCGTCTCTCCGGTCTGAAGCCAAAACAGCTCGAGGACAAACAAAGCAAGTAAACCGAGGCGCTGACGTCACCGGCTGGATTTAAAGGGGACGTTCACCAAAACAAAACAAAACAAATCCAGAGCGCGTTTATTACGCTTTTATTAAAGAGTTATTACAATACAAAAATGCAATAAATACGGGTGTTGAGTCATAGCAGCCCCATGGCTGTGTCTGGGATTTTGGGACATTGCTTCGATTTTAGGAAGTTTGTAAGATTTTAGGACATTTCAAGGATTTTGGAATGTTTCTAGGATTTTGGGACGTCTCTAGGATCTTAGGACTTTTGTGAAATTTTAGGAAGTTTCTTGGATT
>NW_024613261.1:0-1027 GCF_008729295.1 Plectropomus leopardus
AAAAAAAAAAAAAAAGAAATAAACATTTCGTAAGGACTGAACCAAAAGACAATTCAGGAGCAATCAATTATTTACTTGAATGAATATTAAGCTGCAAAACGACTAAAGATTCAACTAAAGTTTCGACGCACACTGCATCTTCATCTGAGTCAAAGACTCTGAAGACGCAGAAGAACCACGGCGGTAGTGTAGCTTCAGATGATAGAGCAAGACCACCGTACGTCAAGCAGCTTCAGCATCAGGTGAGGGAGAGCCCAGGAACCCGACCCCCAACAGCTTCAGCATCAGGTGAGGGAGAGCTCAGATCAACAGTTTGTAATGTTAAAATATCAAAGAGTTATTTAACACAATAATCTGTTGTCAGTGTTTGAAGTGTTCAGCTAAATTTTGTTGTGCATTTTGAAATGAGTATCCTCACTATGCAGGATGTTAAAATTTGCCATCTCTGTACTGCAGGAAAGGGGCCTCATATGTTTGAGTTACAATACTGCCGATAATTGTAGTTTGTAAATCGTCCATCTAACACAGATGAATAGGCCAAACCAATATCAGTCAGCCTCTATTTCTAACTAAATGCATTATGTCGGTGGCCTTTGCATCAGCTCAGAAAAAATGTATCAATAACTGCTCCTCCTGATGACATCAGATAGACAGGCAATGAAGTCAGAGAAAACAGTGTCTGCATTACTTTCTGTTCATGGTTGAAAGCTCCTCAGCCTCAGACATTTGATTTATTACTATGGACCTTTGTCAAGCCACCCCCTTCACCAGTGATACTCAACTTACGGCCCATGGGCCAATTCTGGCCCACAGTAGGTTGCCTGATGGCCCCCAGACCATTTTCTAATTCATAGTGAAAATAAATTGTTTTCACACTGCAAAGTTTTTTGTACTTTTGAATGCAAATAGGGGCGAGAGTGCATTAAAAAGCAAAAAAAAAAAAAAAATAGAGTGTCTTTATTTTTACTATGTATTATAGAATGGGCTGGGGGGCACCACGCGCCACACTCTGGGCCACAAATGGGCC
>NW_024613262.1:0-1462 GCF_008729295.1 Plectropomus leopardus
AAAGTATGATAATTTAAAAAAGTAATCTGAGGGCAGCACAAGAGAAGTGATATTACCAATAAAAAGACCAAAGGAACTGTACTGTGTCACATAGGACATGTAAACTGTTATGAAAGACCTTTTGAATTATTTTATTTTTATTCATTTTTTAATTTAATTAGATTTTTTTGCCCACCCTTTTCTTGGTGTCGTCATTGGACTTTGTAATTTTGACTGGCTCAAGAAAAGAAACACTTGTTTCCATTTTTGAGTTTTGAAATGCTTTTTTGTGTTGCCATTCTTATTAATGCGCCTTAAAGTCTTAAGTGTTTTTTCTTCCTTTAAAAAAAACTATTTAAAAACAATATTCATCCATGTTTATTTAAATTCTGCACTATTATTACTGCTGTCATATAACGTGAAATGAGCAATGCAGTTTTTGAACAAAGTTTTTTTTAAGGGGAAGTGACGTCGCTCCGGATTTCAAAGGGTTAAACTGAGGGCTGGGCAACCGCGCATGCGCAAACCTAAAACTATGCAGGTTCTTGCATGTCTATTTTGGGGTTTACACCAAAACTAATGTAGTTAAATACATCAAACCTTCAACAGATCCCTTTTTCGTGAAGATAAAAATATTTTTCTATTGCTGAAACTGATTTAAAGAAGTTATTAACGAACTTTGGGGTCAATTTGGAGGCTTTTTTTTGTTTACAGCGCTGCAAAAGTTAGAAAATGCAGGTTAAAGGCAGCTGTTGCATAAGCTGAGTGTAAATTACAAACGGGTGACTGTGTATTTACTTCAGTCCTGTATATTGACCTTTGCAGGATAAAGTTAAGTATTATTTTTTGGAGATCTAATAAATTTCGGATTTGGCAGGTCCACCAATATAGCACCTTCTTACTCCAAAATTAAAAAAAAAATCTCCAAAAACAGCAGCACACAGTGCAGGTCCACATGCACATATTAATATTAACTGCAAATTTAATTGCATAAATGATAATTACTCTTAAACTAAAACACGATCCTGTTCAATAACATGCACCAAAGCTTCTCTCACGTTAGTTTACTTAAATAAAAGTTAGATTTTTTTACCTGGCGGGAAGTTTTAGGAAGTCCACGCGCGAAAAATAGGTCCCTTTCTGTAAGGATCAGCATGAAACATCCCGCCTCATGGCAACAGTTTCCTTCGCCGCCCCTTTCAGACTCACTCATTGGCTGACGGAGGCTGTTTTGGCGCGAGAACATCTCTTCTCTCTTAAAGTCACAGTATTATTTCTTAAAAACGCAAATAAGAGTTTCAAACAGTGACAGATTTCTCCCCGAAAAATGCCCCAAATGTGGAAATCACTTAACTTCAAAGTAAACGAAATGGAATATGTACATAAGCAGTTAACATTATAATAATAATAAAAAAAAATTAATAATACTAACAATAATACGTTTTACTTATAAGGTGCTTTTAAAAGAACTGAAAGACACTAC
>NW_024613263.1:0-2777 GCF_008729295.1 Plectropomus leopardus
ATTTAATGATAAATCATGAATTTTAGCAATAATCAGTTAAGGAAAGTGCTTTCAATTTGCAACTCTAGTTCACACTACAGGAGACACAGCAACAGCGTAGCATGATGAATGCATTTCAGCCGGACAGATGATAAATAAACTTTCACTGAGTGTGTTTGTGATGCATTTTTAAAGGTTTACATCTTGAATACGAACAAATGACGTGTCACTTAGCTTCAGGCTCCTTCTCCTGAACCCCTCTTTGAAGGATGACGTTGTGTCTACGTGCTTTTTAGAGCCACAGTGCAAACGTGACGTGCCTGGATTTCAGCAGTAACGGGAAGTACCTGGCGTCATGTGCTGACGACCGCACCGTCCGAATCTGGAGCACCAAAGACTTCCTGGAGAGGGAGCACAAGTGTTTGAGGGCCAATGTGGAGCTGGATCACGCGACACTAGTCCGCTTCAGCCCAGACTCCAGGTCTCCTCCTCTCTCTTTCTTATAAACTCTTTTTGTTGTTGTTGTTGTTTTCAAACTTTGTTTACTGATTTTCCATATAACCACAGAACAGAGATAGAAACGCAGATGAATTTTCACTGACTCTCATCTTTTCATCACAGAGCGTTCATCACCTGGTTGGCCAACGGAGATACTATTCGAATCTTTAAAATGATCAAAAAGGAGGACGGCACATTCACCTTCAAAGCTGCTCCTGAGGACTTTCCACAGAAACACAAAGCCCCCATCCTCAACATTGGCATCGCAGAGACGGGTACAGAACACAGTGTCTTTAAATCACATATGAATTTGACTTTTTTGTGTGTGTTATTATTGTGTTTTAATAAGTAGAGACTATGCCATACTTTTCCCAGAGGACAATGGTTAAGTGTTTCATCAGTGCCATCAGTTTAAAAGATGTTTTTTGTTTCTCCTCTGCAGGTAAATTCATCATGAGCGCCTCCACTGACACCACGATCCACATCTGGGACCTGAAAGGAGAGGTACTGGCCTCCATCAATACTAACCAGATAACCAATTCTTACGCTGCCATCTCTCCGTGTGGCAGGTCAGTCCCAACCTCTATCACTGCAAAGCTTCCACCAAAAAGATCAAACACGGATCACTCAAATACAGAAAACATATTCACCCCTCTGCAAGCTTTTAATGTGTAATTGTCTCAGAATATCGAATCAAAGTAGATTTAATGTGCCTTTTTTGGTGCTGATCAACAGGAAAATGCTCTTTAACAACAACAGAAAAGCAGTTAATGAACTCCCACGTGACTTGAGTGGAGATGTAATTCTGTGTATTTGTCCATCTCTGCGCTCTCAGGTTTGTAGCCTCATGCGGTTTCACTCCTGACGTGAAGGTGTGGGAGGTTTGCTTTGGGAAGGGAGGAGAGTTCAAAGAGGTCGCCCGAGCTTTTGACCTGAAGGGCCACTCTGCTGGAGTTCACGCATTCGCCTTCTCCAATGACTCTCACAGGTAATGAAGGCTTTTCTGCTCATAACTTCAACCCAAAGAGGCAGTTCACATTATTTTGACTTTAAATGAATAGTTTGACATTTTGAGAAGCTTCTTTGCTTTCTTTTACATGGTTAGATGAGAAAATTGGTACCACTCATGTCTGTACAACAAATATATATGCAAAGGAGAGTCAGTAGTGGAAGAGCTTACTATGTCCATAGCACCTTTTTAACATTATAATTCATGTTTTGACACTGTTGTATGTAATAAATAAAAAGGTTAGAACATGTTAATAAGTGAGATTCAAAAGTGTGGTATGCTAATTGCTGTGTAATTGTTTGTTTATATTTATCAGAATGGTGACCGTCTCCAAAGACGGTACGTGGAAGCTGTGGAACACAGACGTGGAGTACAAAAAGCAGCAGGACCCCTACCTCCTAAAAACAGTCCCCTGTGCGTCATCTGAAGGGAGCCTGGTGGCCTTGTCTCCAGACGGCCGGGTGGTGGCCGTCAGCGACGGCAGTAACGTGGCTATGTACAACGCTGCCAGCGGACAACTAGAGGAGGAGCTGCACGGCGTCCACAGCGAAGACATCAACGACCTCAGATTTGACATTAACGGACGCTTCTTGGTGTGCAGCGGTGATAAGGCCATCCGAGTGTTTCACAACGCCCCGGGTTACCGGGCAGCCATCAGAGACATGCAGGACATGCTGAAGAAGGCGCAGAATGAGGCCATGAAGCAGAGACTGGAGCAGCAGATCAGAGAGGCTCAGAGCACCCTGGACACGGTGCTTGCTGCCCCCGTTGAGTGAAAGAGCCCCCCCCCCAAAAAAACTCCCCTTTGATTGTGATAATGTGACTCAATCTCAACTCTCCCTCCGTCACTAACAATCTGGTCCAGGAAAAATGGAATTTGCATGCAGTTTTAATAAAGAACTTCTTTTTATGGAAAGATAAAATGGTTTGAGTTCAGGTCTTTTTGTCCTGTTATGATGTTTTCAGTGTTACTCTGCTGTGGCTGATTTTCTATTTGCATTTTGAAGCTTCAATTTAAAATTTTGCTCCACTCAAAAATGCGTGTTTTGCTTATTTTTTTCCCTCACTCGGATGTTTTTGCTTCACTCTGCAGGATGATGTTTGTGCAGAGTTTGACACCAGAAGGCTGTTTGAACATGAGTTTGTCTGAAATATCAGTTCAAGACATGTTTGTAAGAGCAGGGTTTGTGACATCACAACAAGTTGATAGTTTAGTTGCTTTATTATTATATCCATATAATTTCACTAAGAACGAGGATGGATTAGGGCTCTCAGATTTTCACTACAGTCT
>NW_024613264.1:0-3084 GCF_008729295.1 Plectropomus leopardus
ATATAAGGAAACATACATATATATTATGGAAGCAAGTGGCATTTACACTGGCATACAGATAAGGTGTCCCCAGTCAAACACTGCTTTTACTTCACAAGCTTTATTTCTTATTCTCTTTATTTAGTATTTTCACTTTTATTTAATCAGAGACACTTTTCAGTTTTCCAGTCTGTGTGACATATTGCCTTTTGGAAAAGTGTTTGTTGAGTGTCTGTACAGTGTTGAAAATGTTCCTTATTTTTATGATGGAAATAGTTCACCAAAAGTTGTTTGTGATCAAAATGTTCATTCAGTCCCCAGCAGAAGGACCGTCTTTCTTTGACACTTGCAGTACTATCTGTTCAAAATAAATGAAAACAAACAGATCCTTATGCATGTGTTCTTTCCACGCTGTACCGAACTCATAGAAAACTGTGACTTTCGTGTACCCATAAATCCCTGGTTAAGAAATTATAAATGTGTATGAGAACTCACTAAAAAGGGCTGTGAAAAAGTTAAGCTACTAGTATATAAATAGTGCCAAAAAGTTATTCTGGATCTCTGCAAGATGCAAGTGAAAAGTAAAAAAAGATGGAATACCATGAAGGAGATATGGGTAAAAGGGATGAGGTACAAAGTGTAGGCAGTAAAGAATAAGGAGGGAGTCAAGGGTAAGAGACATGGCATTTGAGTTAGAAAAGAAACAAAATGCCAAACTGTTCAGATGGGGGTAGATAAAGTTTCGAAAAGTGGGGCGTCATATATAATTAGTGGACAAGACATTTTTGCATCAGCAGATCCTCTGAATAGTAAGAGTTAGGGCTCTTCTGTTTGATAAAAAGGTCAAGCTTCATGAACAACATTGACATTTGAATTCTAAATCCATGTGACTGATGCACAGCTCTCTTTTTTTCCTTTTCTTTGCATGTCTGTTCATTCAATTCACTTTGTTAAAATTGAAAATTTAGATGACGTCATAAAATATGCAACGGACGCCTAAATAGAATCTCCAAATGCACACATTACATTTGCTACAGCCATAGGCTGAGTGTTTGCACTTGTGCAGGGGGGAACTCTTTACTTTAGGACAATGCTATTGTAAGATTATTACAACAGAAATGAAGGGAAAGAAGAAAAGAATAGGCAGACGAGCAGGCAGACGGACAGGAAGACAGTATCATTAGGAAATCAAATTGCTTGAAGTGCTCCTTAGAAGAAATTCCAATGATCAGTCAGTGGCTCAGCTCGCCTCAACGGGGGACACTGACACCTCACAATGGTGTGAGAGTGTGTGTGTGCGTCTTGACCAACACTGCATGAATCTGCACGTCTCTATTTGGATGTTCTTGCAGTGCTGTGCCTCTGTAGAGCTTATGTCCACGCAACCGGGTTTGTCAGAATGAAGAGTGTGTAGAAGTGTGGACACATCGCCATACTTGTGTGTGCGTGAGCGTGCACGTCTGTGTGTGTGAGACCAGAGAGCAAAGCCCCTCATTTAGAAAGCAGCGTTAGAGAGGAGAGTCATCAATAAGTATTGACCGCCAGGCTTGTTCCAACCAAACTACCATCGCATCGGATCAAGCAGGCAGACTGTGTGCACACCTGTCTGTCTGTTTCTCTTTCTCCTCCTGCACACACAGATGCATGCACGCTTGATATATGGCACTTCAGAGCCAACTAAATACAGCTCTATCACTCCAGCACTTATACTCTGAAAGCCAAACACCACTGGACATTGATTTGCTATTCTTAACACTTGAGCTGAGTGAGAACCAACATTCTCGCTCAAGGATTTCAACACAATGCTGCAGATATATTCAAACAAGTTTAAGCAGCTAAGATGAGCCTCAAACAATTAACTTTTAAAGAGCTGAGCTGTCACAGAGGAGATGGAAACGAAGGCAATGAACAAAAATGAATAAAGGCTTTTGTGACCTACCTTTGGCTTCTGATCTTGTTTTTACATATTTTGAGTAGCTGTTTCAAAAGGATACAAGTTCTGGTAGAGGGGAATGAGGGATTTGAGAGCTCGACTGGCATTGATCGCTGTGGCTCTGACCATGGTGGGCAAAATGTTCATGTCCACTATGGCACCGTCGAACAGCGGACCAAAGAATGGCACCTGCACACACAAAGACAAGTGGTAAAACAGGCATTAAAGCAGAAAAAACACATATTTGTCATTTTATTGTTAATAATGAATCTACTGCCTATGGCAACCTCTCAAAGATGTAATTCTAGATATTTTTTATGAAGCAGAATCATCTCTGGGAGCCACCAGGTTTTAGTGAACCAAGCTCGACAATTTAATTCCATACTTTGCTTGTGGAATCCACAAAAGAGAATAATGTCAGGCTTTTTATTGAATTTATCTGTGGACCAGGTCTCCGAGCCATGCACTCTGTGACTGAATACAGTGCTTTCAGGACGACAACACAGAGAATATCTTATCTAACTTGTTTTTGGATTCATGATAATTCAATATTTTGGCTTGTAGAATGAATGAAAACAGAATGAGGTTATGTTATTAGTGCTGTGGTATCTATGTCATGCTGAAAAAGCAGCATTTTATTGTGTTAGGTCTCGTTTGAAATAGAATTATGCTATCAGTGCTGTGGTATTAATGTCTGTGTGTTTTAGACTGATACATTGACCAGAGCAGCAAGACTCAGAGCAAGACTCTCTCTAGGATTGATAGTCAGTCATGATGCATGTTTGTAATGTATGTTGGAAACATACAATTCTGTATCAAAATATGGGCATGTTTACAATATAATTCCTGCCCAACTCCATAGTCATACAATACAAGTTACCAGTCATCAATAAAATACACATGATAATCTACCTGTGTTAAAGTGTGACATAATCTAACATGCGTCTGTAAAAAACTGTTCAATTTTCTCATAGGGTTGGTTAATTTCCAAGAGAAGTTTAGCTCAGGAATTTTTTAAATTTTGCATTTTCATACAAAAATCATACTTGTTTATACCTAATTTATTTGGGGGAGAAAAAAACTTAAAAAGCAACACTAGTTTGAAAAACCCATTGTGCCTGACCCAAATGCTACAGGCCTCACATTTGGGGAGCCAGTGGCTGTGATGTTGC
>NW_024613265.1:0-3922 GCF_008729295.1 Plectropomus leopardus
GAAGATCAATTTCACCGTTTTCTGACCCCCACCTCCTCCTGATAATGTTTATACAGTTCCACGTTTCTAATATGCATCCACGTTTTTTAAAACAGCGGGAAAAAAACTTGTTTATATAAGCTGAATAAAAATGGAAAAAACAGAAATCTTAGAGAGAAATCTCCCCTTTAACAGTCCCCTCCTGTCTCTCCACCGGCACTCTGAACCCCTCAGACACCAGCATGCAGACAAGACGGTGGACTCTCACCGCTCCAAACAATTACCATTAGGTAGGCCATGACAGAGCTTTTCCACACTGTGCGACGGACTGAAACAGCTGCTGACAGGCCCATCTCTCCCGAGCCCCGCTCCAGTCTGCCGTGATGCTCTGATTATGACACCGGTTTTCGGATAAGGACATACCTCAAGATGACGGCCCGATAAACAAATACCTAATGGGCTTCCTCCAGCAGTTGATTTAATTTAACCGAAGTCCAGGAACTGCTAAATTGTTTCCATCTTGCAGCACCATACTGTAGCTAATTGTAGCTGCTTATCAGGGCGATCACAGGTTTAACATGATGCAATGGATTTTTTTTTTTTTTAATTGCAAAGGTCGTGCAGTAATTACAGAGCAACTATGGATAAATCTCAGGCTAGGATGCATCCATACTTTCACTTATCCAGACATGGAGCCGCTAAACATGCAATTACCTCATAAAAGAAGCTTGCCCCATCTACATGCTCTCAGATAGTTCGACAAAATGTAAAGGTGGATAATGTGGCGACTTTCACAAAGATAACTACTGGGATCAGGTGTAAATGCAATAATCAGTGTTGAAGCATGTTGCGCAGAGCCTGCATAATGCACTCGAGCAATTATAACTGTAATTTAATGTTCTCGTCTGCAGACTATTACCTCATTTTTATTGCTGGGGTGTTGACAGTAAATAAAATATATGTACTCGTGATGTATGGTTGCAAAACATGATGGTTTGTTTGGATTAAAAAAAGGGGATTTGCAGGTGGGGCTGTAAGTGGCTGCGTCAAGTGACCCCCTCCCTACGCTTACAGGAAGGCGAGGCCAAGCCCCGTGCATACATTTTTGTTCACTTCATAATCTGGCAACTGTAATGTTTGAGGCATTTTACTCAAGTGAGTCATGGTTTGAGTGGAGCCTTGTGCCAAGGAGGCGTTGGGTTTGAGTGCTGCGGTGTTCAGAATGAGGCGGAGAGCGTGAGGTGACATGTTTTGCTGGTATAGAGGATACGGGAGATACTCCTGTAATGAGTGCTTTGTGAGATAATGGTATGCACGAGCCCGCCTCCCGCCATGTTTCCTTGCTCAGCTCTAGAGGCAGAAACAGCAACAAGAACAACGCTGAAACATGTCACGTAGACGGGCTCGGGATGTAAGTGGCGCTTGAGGAGTGGTTGGTAATATAATCTAATTTTCGCCTGGCACGAGTGCGTTGTATTGAATAAAAGTCCAGGTACCCCTGACAGATGTGGAACTCTATTACACCTGATCAAAAATAAACATTAGGCACACGTACCTATCTCATATCTATGTTTAAGGTTCTGTAGGCTGATGTAACTTGCAAAAAATCCATGTCATTAATGACACTTTGGGCCGTTAAGTGAACTGCAGTCTGCTTCGTTTTCTTCATAGGCACAAGCGAGCAGCTGGTTATTGGCCAAGACAGTTGTTGCATTGAAATTAAACTTGTGAACTTGTGTTTACGACATGAGAAGTCGTGTACATCAAGTAGTGAACTCGGAGCTCTCACACAATATCTAATACCACATCAGGGGGGCGTTCACAATCCCATTTGAACGCACATATGACGTGCACGACTGATCGTGAAGACCGGCATCATGTTGATAAAAGGCAAGAAAATGAATTCTAATCATATTTAGATTAACTTTACTATCTGAAATGTTTTTATTCTTCCTTTGGACCATTGTCTCCATGAGCCTGCTATTTGCTAATTACTTCATCAGCAGTTATGAAGCAACCAGCAGCAGATCCATGCAGCATGCAGTGGCTACTGTAGCCAGGGTTACGGTCAGCTAGTTTGCTGCACCTGCCTTGCATCACGTAAAGTGCTGCAGGAATTATATTTTTAGGTGGCCAACGCAGAGGTTAGCGTCGTTCCTGTTCACTTGACAAAAAGCCACTGGTACTTTTCCATTGGATTTTGTATTATTGCAGAAAATAAGTCCAGTACTTTGAATCCGCCCACTCGACTGAGTTGAGTTGACGAAGGTCAGTGAGCTGAAACTCACCTTAAAGCTCAAATTGTGTGCAGATTTGGGTAATAATTCTCTGCAGATTCATCACTATGAGCGACCCCTTTCACATCGTCACTTATTACACTGTTATATAAAATAAATATGATATATATTAAAGCTTCTTCAAGGGAAACTTTTGAATATATTTTTGCACCAAATGTGGAAACATTGCCACATGTGAAGCCATATTTTAATGTCCAGTATCAAGAGATGGAATGATTACAGCATACAAAAACGGTTCCATATGGGCACCTGAGTTTTTTAAATAAAATCGGGCACCTATACTTTAAACTCTTGATATATTACTATTTGAGTCTGCCTAGAAATGCTTGGTGTGCGTAACATCATGCTGCAGCACAGCAGAGAGCAGCGTCTAGACCGAGTATGGCCAGCAGCTGTGTGCTCCTGTCCAGGGACAACTGGCTGTGACGGCATTTCCTTGGATATTCTCTCACATACTGTGTCTTTATTTCCATCGGTCAAGCTCCCATTGCGGCGCCCACCGTGGATAAATGCTGCTTTTGTCAGGAGTTTTCACCCCTGTGAGCAGCTGTCCACAGCCCCTCAGGCACTCTTCTGCTCAGCAGCCCGAGCAAGTGCATGTGGGCTGTCAGGGCGGCGAGAAATGAAAGTTGAGAGACAGTTTTCATTACAGCGCACAGCCAACTTTTTAGATATCATGTTGAAAAAATACTTCTCTCAAGAAGCCCCTGTATGCAACGAATTAAAACAAGACACACCTGTGTACTGTGCGCACTTGATGTGTGTACTTAATGCATACCTCATTGAAATCTGGCTCGGATACACCTCACACCTCAAAGCATTTCACAATTCCTGGTAGGTGCATGACTCACTGATGCTCCGCTGATGTTCCCAAAAGTTAGTTTGTAGTCACACTAAGCTGTTAACTTTCCAAGATTATGTGGCCAACAACACAAACGCAGAGATCCAGGGAAGAATAGAATTAACTTGCATGGAAAATGGAACGTTTTCACTGCAAATTCTTGCAACAAAAAGGAAAAGTTATCGAAAACGTGGCTCTCAGTGGCTGATTTAATACAGGAGATGCCATGAAGCCAGGCAGGGCAAGTGTGTCACTAATAAGGCCTTGACTATTACCTGGAGTGACAGCCAGAGAATGGGAGGAGAAGGGCTGGCTCCACACTGCTCAGTCAGCCAGAAAGCCCCCAAACGGCAGGGCTAACGCAGGTCAAGTGATTTGGCGCCTCGGGTGTATTAAAGCTATTTACAAGGGACTAAAGGATTTACGTTGCTTCACCCGTTCGGTCTGCGCTTTTATACGACCTGGCAGCAGGCTGCTAAGTTTTCTCTCAATCAATACGAAAGGGTAATAAAGAACGTTGCCTTTAACGGGTGTTTGGCTTCTTGTCCGGCTGCAGAGGGAAGGAGGTTTTTATAGGCGGCTCCTGACGCCTGGTGTGAAGGCGAAATTTGTGAGATTACATGAGATCCTCTGCAGTCTGTCAAGCACACACGTGTGTGTAGACGCACACACATTTGAAGTTTGGAGCATTTTCAGATCTTGGGTAACACTTTATGCAAACCTCATTATTTAGCATTTATGAGTGGGATATAAAGATTTAATGAATGCTTTATATCACACTACAATGTCGTAGATATAAAGACAT
>NW_024613266.1:0-2407 GCF_008729295.1 Plectropomus leopardus
CATCACCAGACTGTAGGAAATTCGGATCTACCTCAAGGCAGGTGTTAGGATGTCATATTTAACCTTGCTGATTGACATTCACTGACACGTTTAAAGTAATTGGTAGCAAGCGACAAACCTCTTATCAGCAGTTTCTGACTACTGTTACATTCACAGATGCTCACTGATGGTCCCACATTGGTGTGTGTGTGTGGTCTTAATATGCAGGTAGAAGGAACTTAACTGCTTTCTCCATGATACACCACAGAGGTAAAAACAAAATGAGCCGGTGTGCACATGTCATGAATCTGACAGTAGTTTTGAGAGCACAATTATTTTATGCGCAGAGTAAGAACATTTTTACGCACATATTAGTAAATAGGGCCCAGTGTGAGCATGAAAGTGGTAGGTTTTGGCCGTGCAAAAAGGCTGATTATTATACGTAGTGCGAGTTAACACAATGTGCAAGATTAGTTTAAAAAGACAAACAAACTGGATTAAAAACATAACCTCCTTGACTGAAGTAATGGATCAATATAATTAGGTAGCTTGTAATGAAAAAGACAATAATAAGTGTCTCATCTGCATGTACCGAAGGGGTCAGAGGTCAAAGTCGACTGAAAGGTGCAACATTTGAAGTGTAGAGTTCATTGTGTCGGACAGGTGAGACAGAGCTGAGGCGTCCGGCTTGTCAAGCCTGAGCCGTTGTACTTTTCCTTACCCTTTTGCGTCTTTGCTCTCCTCTGCTGAAGTCTTCCTCTCTGCACTTGTCTTTTTCTCCCCTTCGTTCTTCTCTGCCTTCACTGCAGCTTTTCTTGGAGCTATTGAGTAAAAAAAATAATTAATTAAAAACTGAAGGTGAGGGTGGAGCAGGGGGTTGGGGCAAAGAAATATTTTGCTGTCTTTCCTAACTGATAAAAGGGTAGCACATTTTTGGACACTTTTTTGTGTGTATGCAAGCACAGGGCTATGCAAATTCCTCCTCACCAAAGAAACTGCTGATGGGGGCTTTCTTGGGCGGCTCCTTATCTTTCTGCTCTTTCGCTTCTTTCTGCTTTCTCGCTGTTTGACTTTTTGGGCTCTCTTCTCCCTCTCGCGTGTCCTTTTCAACCACCTCCTTCTTTTTCTTGGCAACGGCGGGGCCTTTCTCATCATCCGTCTTCTCCTTTGCTTCATTTTTCTTTTCCGCCCCCTCAGCTTTCTTTTCTTTCTCATCAGAGCTCTCTCTCTTCAGCCGCTCCTCCTCCTCCTCGGCCTTCTCTTCTTCCTCTTTCTTCTTCTCCTTCTCCACCTCCTCATCATCATCATCATCATGGCTGTCAGCCTCGGTCACTGCCTTTTCAACCCTTTCTTCCTTTGCTCCCTCCTCCATGGGTTCATCGGTGTTCCCTACACAGGGTGAGACAGAGAGGGAGTGGAGTCATTGAAGAGATAAATGCCAGCAGGTTTACTGAGGGCGACCCATTTTTTTTTGTGTAAGCCCATGTTTGAAGATGGTTTTCAACATAACAGCCTTCTTCAATAAATGCCGCAGGTTATATTCTTCAGGTTTCCTTTTCACCCGAGAGTCAGGTAAGGGAGAAATTACTATTGACAAACCTGTAGCAGCGAGCCTCAGCAGACCGAGCGGGGTCATGATACCGGCTGGGCGAGGAGACAGACATGAAACTTTAATTTTCTCATCCGAAAGTTAAAGTGACTGGGGGACTGGACTGGTTTTTCCAACAGTCGCTTTTAGTACTTTACAAGCCAATTTTCAAAAAGAGGGGCCATTTTTCCCGTCTGCTGTTGGTACACATGCCGCCTAAAAACCCCACCAGGTTTTGAGAAGCTGACTGTGAGAAAAATTCAATAATTTCACTTCAGAATAATGATGTGGCCTGCTTTTGCAAAATTGATTGCTTTCTGTAAATTCTCCCCGAATAAGGCATCATGTAAAAATGTAGACAAACAAATTAGTCAAAGCTGAAGTGGCTGTGGTGGATGATGCAAATTTCCAAGATTGCCTCTCAATGATGGTGAAAATGGAGGCCCAGATGCTGCTCCAAGTTGTTTACAATTAAAATTCTAAGCAAACAGTGAAGGGTGTGACAGCAAAACTTTGTCATAGAGCAGAGTGTCTCAAGTTTCCCTAAAAACTCAACTTTTTCCATCCACTACTCCATTTCTTGAACAAAACTGAGGTTTAAATTATACAACAGCCCGAATTATAAGCAGTGACCGATGAGAACTGGGACCGTCTTGAATTAGGGATGCATCTATTCATTGGCTTCACATTGGTATCAGCCAATACTCGCCTTATCGACTGCCATTGGCCTACTGGCAAATACCAGGACATTTACAGATGGCAGTGGCTGGTGTTTTTCTTATTGTTTTTAAAAAGAAGAGCTCAAACTGTGTATCGTCGTCTTGGGGAAATTAGAAAATG
>NW_024613267.1:0-1314 GCF_008729295.1 Plectropomus leopardus
GAGGAGGAGGAGGAGGAGGAGGAGGAGGAGGAGTCCCTGAAGGCACAACCAAGACTAAATGATGAGTTAATCTGAGGTGAAACTGTTCTGCACCTCAGATTTACACTTTAAATTTATCACTTTACTAAAAAACAGAAATGCCGCCACACAGTTGTTTGCCTCCGTTCAAAAATCAAGTTTCTCTCAGAGTTATTTTCACTTATTGTATTGTAATATTTCTGCATATTGGGGTCACTAAAGAAAAAATAAAAAAATTGCTCCCACCTGCGAGCTGAGCACATGGTATGATGTCAGCAGGAAACTGCATCATTTAAAACGGCAAAACAATATTTTGATCATCGCTGGACTTAAAAACTGTTTTAAAATGCAAAATACTGGAATTGAACATGTAAACAAATAATGAATTAATTAATTAAAAAAAAATTAAAATAAATGAATGAAAAAAAAAATGCAATAAACTCTTGCTGGACTCCACAAACAGAAGATCTCTACAATAAGCACAGTTTACAGATTATTCAGCAGTTCAGCAGCTGACCAAATGCACAAAAGAAGGAGGAAAATAAATGTTGAAAAAGAAAAAAAAACACTGACACATTCCAGGCTGTAATAATCAGAAAAAATCTACTTAGCATGTAGTATATTGAAAATAATTAACTTTTAAATCTAAAAACATAGAAGCATCATGGCAAAAAAAATGGCATTTACTGTAAAAGGTAAAAATTCCTAAAATAATAATAGATAGATATAAATTACACTGATGGTTCAATGAATCATGAATCAACTCAATGAATGTAGAAAATAATATTATTGTATAATATTTTTTAAAACTTGATTTGTATTTTTTCTTTTAAAGAAAGATAATAAGTAGTATGACTACAGGACATAATAGTATAGTCCTTGTTTCATGTCAGAAGTATTCAAAAGTTTATCTGAAGTTCATATCAGGCTTTAGCGTTCTGATTTATAACTTAAAAAAAAAAAAAAAAAGGCCGCACAGATGCAGCTTCGGGCTCTATGATCACGCCATCATCTAACCTCCCGCTGCCGAACGCACAGCATCATCAGAGCGCAATCACACGGCAGGTTTGACCTCCTGCGCTCAGGACCAACATACACGTCTATACGAGCAAAGACACAAGACTGATGAACCGGACAAAAAGTCTGAATCATGTTTGCACGTGCAGACTATTTTTTATCTTTTTTTCCCCCTGACAACTATTTTTTAAAAAAAGCCACAACATTAGCTGAAAATTTACAAAAAGTTACAAAGTGAAAACAAGAAAAAAAGAACCTTAAAAGTGCTAAAATAGAATA
>NW_024613268.1:0-1178 GCF_008729295.1 Plectropomus leopardus
ATAAGGCTGTGATTGTCCCAGAGGTAACAATAGGTCATTTAATAGAATGAGGTCAAGGTTGCATCCAACAGCTTTTTTTAAAGTAGTGTTAATGTCGATAACATGAAGGTCACATAAAGTTGTGTATCAAATCTGATATAAATGGCATTTTAGTGTTAATAGTTAACGGCTAATCAACTGATTGACATATCTGTTTAGCTCTATTCTACTACAGTAACTATTAGTTTGGATACGTCTTCTTCGGAAACACGTTTCCCAAGTTTTCCAGTTGTTAATTGTTAGGAAGACATTCCTTCATACTTACTGGACATTCACAGCAGGCCAAAGGAAACACACTTAAACGCATAGTAAGATAAGAAAGAAAACTGAAGCAGAAACATTTGAGAACATTCACTGTGACAAAGTTATTAGAAATGTGGGCTGTTTGAACAGTATGTGAGTGAAGAAGGTCGAAAGTCAAAATGTCTCTGGGCAGGTCAAAGGTCCTGCTCGTTTCCACGCATAAGAGACTAAATATAAACCATGAAAGACAAGGAGGATTACCTAAGAGCAGAACAGTAGAACTGACCAGAAATATTTCAAACAAACCCTAATTTTATCTTCTGTTATTTATTTAGAAGCTGACCAAGTTTGGAAAATCCTGGGTAATGAAGGAAAAATGAAACATGGAGACATCGTAGTATTACTGGAAAAACTCATTGGCAGTTAAGTTGAGTCTGATGATCCATGTCCAGCTTTTCCATCAGAGCAGATACAGCTGACACTAATCAGCTGTCTCTCAGCAGTTTCAGTCTCTGGGGACATCTTCATTTTGTTAGTCAATAAAAAACACCTCTGTCATCTCTTTAGGCAAGACAAAGTACAATCTAATATTCATGGAACTCAAAGAGTACCTGGAAGCCTGAAGCACACTCAAAAAAACACCCTATTTATTTAAGGGAATTTTTTAAAGACAAAACTAAATTAATTTTGAGGAGACCTTAATAAAGTAAAAAAAAAATTAAAAATATGGGGTAGGGTTGGGAGATGTTGGTTCCTTAAGTGAGACAATTGTTTTACTTTATTTTATCTTACTTGTCTTTTGGACACTGATTGTATGTATTATTATTGCTTATTTTAACAATGACCTGATTTTTGATATATTCTACAATGGATGTCAATAAAGGAAAAATTCATTT
>NW_024613269.1:0-4873 GCF_008729295.1 Plectropomus leopardus
AGAGCTTTTGTTCAGATTCAAAGGAGGGAAAGATATGAGAAAAAAAGAGAGAAACATAACATTTATGATATGCACAGCTATTAGTTTCTACAACCTCATGGATGTTTTCTTGATTCCTCCTAAGTCCCCAGAGTATCACTATCTGGCAAGTGCTTTCTGAGCCTTCAACAGTTACTCTGTTTCTGGAGAAAACACAGAGAGGGAGGTTGATCCTCTGCATTTCCTGGTCACACAGCTGCAATCTGCGATTTCCCAGGAGGTTTTGGGCCCCGGTCCAGCCGAGAACAGACTCTGAGCTTTTTCACACGTGAACAGTCTGATGTCATGTGGTTCTCTGCTCATTCACTGTCAGTCAGTGAGTGGGTGTTTTTGTAATCCTGCATCTCCTGTCCGAATTGTATCATTTTGATTTGCGTACTTAAATTCTGCATTATACAGCACTGTTCTCAATTTATCAGAGGAGGGGGTTGTCTGGGGTGTGACCTTTTTAGTTTTTATCTTGGCCTTCCCTGAAGCTACAAATATTTTTCCTTAATTTTGTTATGCAAGCAAGAGTGCAGAGTTCAGTGTTTATTTGTTTGATTTGTTTGTTTTTCCTTTTACAGGATGTGGTTTGCGCAAACTGTATTTCTGGCTTTTTCTTTTTAAAGAGAGACGTAGAATAAAGTGATTTTGAGGAAATATAACTAATTTAAACTTTGTTGCACGTAATATGTCAAAGACCATAGCCAATTTGAAATTCCAACTAAAATTTTTCACCATTTCTGGCTATAATTAATAGTGTGATTTTATTGCCTTTTAAAGAAATAATGCCTTTCAAACCTACCAGCTGGGATTGGGGTTCAGATAGTATTTAAAATAAATATGCCAATATGCCCCCAAAGCCAAAATAAAAAAAAACACAAGTCCCTGTCCAGTGTTTTATCATTTGATATGTCTCCCTCATTTTGCACCCCCCCCACCCCCATAAATAATGAATGTTTTCCAGAAATTGCGACTTTAATTATAATTATAAGGTTTTATCTGCGTTCTGAGCGGTTTTGAGATATCGAGCATCAACGTTTTGCATTCCAAACAGCATAAGTGCTATGAACCTTTTTGTTTTTTAAATAAAAAGTCCCCAAATGTTTAGAACTTAAAAAAAAACACCTCATACAATATCAATATGTTGTCACAGAATATGAATAACTAATTTTTGAAAAATGTCAGGACCTTATAAGGTGACAAAAGGTGTCTTTAAAAAACAGCATCACATCATGGCTTTGGTCTGGGATTTTGTCACTTTGTCTGACATGGTGTTTGGGTGACTTTTGTTTTGGGGCAGTAAAAAAAAGACCTTTGCAGTATTATCCATTACATGCACCTCAAGTTGTGTATTTGAAGGGCAGTGGGCCTTGTAAAGTGTTGAACAGAACCATTTTTGATGCACCATTTGTACCAAATATTGCTCTTACAACAACAAAATGAACCTTTATCATTCTAATCCCCAGTAATGAATTTTGAACTCCTTGAACCAGTGGGGATGTAGCACAATTCCTTCTATTGAGAGCCACAATAAGTGAGAGATAGCGATCTAACATGCTCCGCAAACTATACATCAACAATCTGAACGCTATTAAACCCAAGTGAAAAGGATGGGATGGTGTTTATTGTTATCTGTTTTCAAAAGCCCTTATAAGAGGAGCTTAAGACAGATTGTGGAAATCCATTAATTCTCTGGAGAAAAAAAAGGTGTATTGCCTTGTATGAAATCACAGGATTTGTTGGGGAGGGATGAATTTAACCTGTAATAGCTTTACCTCAGCTGTGCACATTGTCAGAGGAGTAAGACTGTGCCACACAGATAAGACACACGATGCATGATTGTGAATACAAAACCACATGCAGGGACCCTTTTTCTGAAATACATTTGTGTTTATCTGTATTGAGTACAAATCTATTAGTCACCACATATGACACTTGTGAGATGAGTCATTTGATCAACTGTCTAATTACTGAGTGTGATTAGTATGCATCATTGTTGCCTGAACATGTGTCATTTGCTGAACACATCTACGCATTTGCACAAGATAATTTACTGATATAGATAAACAGGACAGTAACATTAGGAAATAAATACATGAGCTAATCCTCAAATTCAGCATAGCACAAGTCTCCGGCCACACCAAAAAAAAGCGTTCATCTTTAAATCCAGGTTTCTAATACCAAGCAATCCCCTTTTCTCTAAAACCTCAACAATAAGGATCTTAGGAGCTCTCCACTTCTCATTTTATGCAGTGAAATCTGATTTCTTTTGGAGAAAGGAATGAGGCAAGATTAACTGAATCTGCCGTCCTCCCTAACCTCTTCACAAAACTGCCCAGATTAGCTAGGAATTAAGTTTCAACCGTTTTATGTGTCTGGTCTACAGGGGGGATTATAGTTTTACTTTTTTTTTTTTGCCTCCCAATTTCACTATAAGGGCCTGACACGCTGTTGTAGAGAGAGGAGAAGCAGAAGAGCAGCTCCAAAAGTGTTGTGTGTCAATGTCAGTGCTGCTTGTGTTTTATTGGAGTTTATTTGGAGATGGATGGACTGATCAGAGTGGAGAGACAAAAGTTTCCTTTCACTATTGAGAACATACTGAGCAAATACCCAAACAGTAACGGAGACAGACGGTCGTGTGGAACAAGTGGCCCTGGACTAAAAGAGAAGAGTCCTGTTGGAGGCCAGACAGAGGCTGTTCATCACGCCTGCATGTGCTGCTGCTACTGCTCCCACTGTGGAGACATGTACCAGACTGATTTCATTCATGAAGGTAAGGCTCAGTTGACATGTTTTAACCCCCTGAAACCTGGATCAGTATCAGATTTCTTGTGCTGCCTTCAAATGCCTTTTACAAGCTTTTTTGACAATTTGAAACCTGGTCTGGTTGGATTTAGTTTGAAAACATGGAGGAAAAGGCTAAATCCAACAAATTGCAAGAAATTAGTAAAATGTAACAAGAAAAAATCCTAGAAATTCCTTTTCAAAAAGAGGGAAGGATTATTTAAAAAAATATCCAAAAATAGGGAAAAATGTCCCATAAACTATGTTTGTAATAATTTGATATTTCAAATTATGTTACAGAAAAACATATAAGAGAACATAAACATATTTTTCAGAACTTTTAGGTCATTTTCATGTTGGTTTATTTTATCTTAATTTTTCCTTTTTGCTTATTTTCAGGTAATTTTCTTTTATTTTTATTATTATTAATAATAACAATTTCTTGCTAATTCTGGGCCATATTTCGATAACTTACTTGTTAGCTTCTCCCCATGTCTTTGAAAGAAATCAAATCAATTTGCTCAAGTTTCAAAGGGTTAATCTGGTTTCTACTTTGCTCCCTATTATCTCCTCTCTGCAGCCTGTCAGTACGGATGGCCGCCGGCGATGCTCACAGACCCATGCAGGCTGGGAGACGCTCACAGGGAGGAGCAGACACCCGGTCAGGTGCAGAGGCGAACCAGACGTCACCGCACTATTTTCACAGAGGAGCAGCTGGATGCACTGGAGGAGCTGTTCCTGCAGAACCAGTATCCAGATGTGACCACAAGGGAGAAACTAGCACAGCATACTCACTTGAGGGAAGAAAGAGTTGAGGTAAGACTGTCATATTCAGCCTTTCAACAGATGCTGTTCTCAATATTGTGCCAACTGTGGCAGATGGACCATTAGTAAAGATGAGAGCACGTTTAAATATTTAATTTAAGCACTGATGACAGCATTGGATCTCACCTGAGCTCTTTGTCATATTTGAACTTCATGTCTTTTGATAATGATGCCCAATGCTGTGTGTAATTTAAATGTAAATGCAAAATGTGCCAAATAATATAAATACAGCACATGTACAGTATGTTCAACAAGAACATCAAAAACTAGCCTAAATAACATTACCTTTTTTTCTGCTAATAGGTTTGGTTTAAAAACCGAAGAGCAAAGTGGAGGCGCCAGAAAAGACTATCATTTGGTATGGGAAACACAGAAAAGTGAATTTTATACTGTATAAACTGTGTATATGGACCACTGCATTAAAAAGAAGAGATGTAAATGTGTGTAAAGGATTTTTTTTGAAATTGTCATTGTTATCAAATATTATAATCTTTTTTTCTCCCCCTCAAAGTAGAAAAACTTTGTGTCAGTCAAATCATGCTATTAAAGACAGTTTTGTAGCCTATGTCTGACTGGTTGAGTGCATGCTTGTAGTATATGCTTTAACTAATCCTGAAAGTTAAAACTTGACTCTGTAAATGGATTGTTATAGTTTGCACTGGTTGTGGAAAAAAAGTGTCCTTGAGAACAAATAAAGTTTTTGTTTTGTTTTGTTTTGTTTTTTAGAAAAATGAAGGAACCTAATTACAAAACCAAAAAACAAACCATAACACATCCATGTTAAAGCATCATACCTAAATGCTGTAGATGTAATGACGACTTCTGAGTAGAACTGAATTATTTTTACCATAGTTAAACATCTACTATAGCTCAAAGCTCCTTCATACAGTTTTGATTAAAATAAAACAGTGCCCAGACATTTTATCAACTTATCATCGTCTTTAAATCAAAAAAATCAAACCAGTGACTGACAGTCGGGGGGCTCTGGAGATTACTGGATCACAATAATGAGGTCACAAGATAATTTCTTGGTAAGAATAAACATAGTTTTATTCTTTCGGTGGGCAGGTAAAAGGAGTCAGAGTTAAACCTCTGGGTATTACTTGGAAAACACAGAATCTGTTATGATTTTTTAACAGTATAATTATTGTTGTTAAAATGTTATTCAATGTATGCCAGATAAACTATAGTCACAGATTCTGTTACAAAAGGGTAAAATCAATAATGTTCTCTCAAGTGA
>NW_024613270.1:0-1212 GCF_008729295.1 Plectropomus leopardus
AATGGCGTGCCGAGACATGCCATGGCAAAATATTTTGCATAAACAATCAAAAACAGCGTAAAATTGCATGTTGAAAAAAATGACAGAAAAAGTCATACTATAGTATTGCCGTTTTGGTGAAAAATGTCAAAATTTAAAATGTCTTAAAAACACTTAGAATCCACCTTAAATAACGTGCCGAGACTTGCCATCGTAAAATATTTTGCATAAACAATCAAAAACAGCATAAAATTGCATGTTGAAAAAACGGCAAAAAAGTCATACTATAGTATTGCCTTAGTCGTGAAAAATGTCAAAATTTAAAATGTCTTAAAAACACTTGGAATCCACCTTAAATAGCGTGCTGAGACATGCCAAGGCAAAATATTTTGCATAAACAATCAAAACAGCATAAAATTGCATATTGGAAAAACGGCAAAAAAGTCATACTATAGTATTGCCTTTTTGGTGAAAAATGTCAAAATTTAAAATGTCTTAAAAACACTTAGAATCCACCTTAAATAACGTGCCGAGACATGCCATCGTAAAATATTTTGCATAAACAATCAAAAACAGCATAAAATTGCATGTTGAAAAAACGGCAAAAAACTCATACTATAGTATTGCCTTTTTGGTGAAAAATGTCAAAATTTAAAATGTCTTTAAAGCACTTGGAATCCACCTTAAATAGCGTGCTGAGACATGCCAAGGCAAAATATTTTGCATAAACAATCAAAACAGCATAAAATTGCATATTGGAAAAACGGCAAAAAAAGTCATACTATAGTATTGCCTTTTTGGTGAAAAATGTCAAAATTTAAAATGTCTTAAAAACACTTGGAATCCACCTTAAATAACGTGCCAAGACATGCCATTGCAAAATATTTTGCATAAATAATCAAAAACCGCATAAAATTGCATATTGGAAAATCTGACCGAAAAAGTCATACTATAGTATTGCCTTTTTGGTGAAAAATATCAGAATTTAAAATGTCTTAAAAACACTTGAAATCCACCTTAAGTGGCGTGCCGAGACATGCCATGGCAAAATATTTTTCATAAACATTAAAAAACAGCATAAAATTGCATGTTGAAAAAACGGCAAAAAAGTCATACTATAATATTGCCTTTTTGGTGAAAAATGTCAAAATTTAAAATGTCTGAAAAACACTTGGAATCCACCTTAAATGGCGTGCCGAGACATGCCATGGCAAAATATTTTGCATAAACAAT
>NW_024613271.1:0-1105 GCF_008729295.1 Plectropomus leopardus
CGTCTCTCTCTTCCTTTGGCAATGGTTAAAATTTGGGTCAGCTCTGACAACCTTGTCTCTGTAAAGTGTCTAAAGTTGTCAATCCACTCTTTAAATACTCGTGTGTGTCCTGGCTCGCTGTTTTCACCTCACTTCAACTCAGAAAGTGACGCAAAGTCACTGTTATGACCAGCTGTGCAGAGTGGCGCAGATTTACACCCAGAGATGTGAAGTATAAGGAACAGGCATACTAACCTATAACCGATGTAGTCGATCGGAATGGGACATCCTATCCACAGTAGATGTAGCTTTTTCAAGAATTTACGCAACCCAGAAATAAACAGTGATATCTCTAAACTCAATTAATGTCTTTGTTGATTACTTTCAGCGACTATTGCGTCAGACGGGGTGCTATATAATTATTGATCAATATCTATTATGCAGGTCTGGTTTAGTTCTGTCATTGAAACATCGTGGTGCGACAACATGACAGGAGTTAACAGGCACTACTCTCCATGAAGCCTAACGTGTTTATTTCTTAAGTTTTGTTAATTAGCTGGTAGTTAGATAGATAACATCTCTAAATATGTTCAGGTCCGTCGCCTGTTCGTGCGTGCGACACGGGAGGAAAGTCTCGGTCCCTGTAGCTAAGCTGTCCCTCTTTTCAGCGGTTAAAAACTCGACCACGACCCCGAATGTAACCGGGGTACAACATTTGTCACGACACCGGTCATCCGGACTCCTCACACCGGCTCCCTGGCAGCCGCCGTTCGCCAGATGCGTGTCCCTTTCAGCCGCTTCCCAGCGGGGTACAGACCCGCTGGAATCCCCCTCAACACGAGCCGAGGGAGACCCACCAGACCGGGAGGACTTCGGCTCCCTGTCCACCGACATGTCCTCCAGGAGGTCGTTCAGGAAAACGAGCCCGTACATCCAGAATCTGCGGCACCAAGAGGAGGACGATGACGGGGATGAAGACCCGGAGAAAGCTCGCAGGAGGCCCGGGAGGAGAAACACACCGTACTGGTACTTTTTACAGTGCAAGAGGCTGATCAAAGAGAACAGGGTGAGTCCTCTGGAGCTGGTCTGCCTGTCTTCTTATGTCCCTCTCCAGTATTTTACTTTT
>NW_024613273.1:0-1603 GCF_008729295.1 Plectropomus leopardus
CCTCCCTCCTCCTCCCCCCTCCTCTCTCCTCCTCTGTCCTCCTCCCTCCTCCTCTCTCCTGTTGTAGCTGTTGCTGTGCTGAACTGACCTCCCTCCTGATGATCTGCAGTCTCTGCCGGCCCGTCTCGTTCTGACTCAATACCTCTGACCTGAACACCTCAGCACCTACAACCTGAACACCTCCCTCTGACCTCTGACCTCACTGACTCTCACAGCAACATGGATCTGAAACTTTTTGAATGTGACATCTGCAGGATCCCCGACACTTAAACGCTCTGGGCCGACCCCCTCTCCGTCGCCTCCTCCTTCAGTCCAACTCTGGCTGGTCAGGAAAGTCTCCTCGTAGCCGTCACTTCCTGTCCCGTCCTCCTCTGGACCGACGGCGTCCACCATGTCGGACGGGCTGCTGCAGGTGGAGATCCCGGACTTTGGCAGCAGCGTGCTGGGTAGCCTGAACGAGCAGCGGCTGCTGGGTCACTACTGCGACGTGTCCATCCTGGTGCAGGGTCAGGCCTTTAAGGCGCACCGGGCCGTTCTCGCCGCCTCCTCGCTCTACTTCAGAGACCTGTTCAGCTCTGCAGCCGACTCCTCCTCCTCCTCCTCCCAGGCGGTGTTTGAGCTGCCGTCCTCGGTGACGCCAACATGTTTCCAGCAGATTCTGTCCTTCTGCTACACGGGGCGCCTCAGCATGGCCTCCAGCGAGCAGCTTGTGCTCATGTACACCGCCGGATACCTGCAAATCCAGAACATCGTGGAGCGAGGCATGGAGCTGATGATGATGAAGACCTCCTCCTCCTCCTCGCCTCTCTGCTGTGACTCACAGGTGGGTTTAACCACACCAAGTGAATCCACGTAGAACAAATTTAGACCACGAATTGTCACAATATGTGCAGTTCAGACAGTTTGTAGAAAAAGCTGCGAGATGGTGAGAGGTAAACTTTAGAAACATAATGTACTTTGAGTTCAAAGGTTGATTACAGCAGCATCTAGTGGAGATTAAAGCAGCTGCAGCACTTTAAACCTGAGGCTGCTGATTGGTCAGAGCTTTGTCTAGCCACACCCCAAACAGCAATGTCACATGTTGTGTTTTTTCCCTTTCTTGTCAAGAGAAGAGTAAATGCTTTAATGCCAAGTTCCAGATTAAGGGGTCATTTTTAAATCATCAAACAGTAATATGTGAATCCTAAAGTATCAGCACTCTTTTTAACTTTATTTAAACACACTGATGAATTACAGACGACTTCAGCAGATGAGCTCGGAGGCTTTGACGCCCCGATGGTCCAGCAGCAGCACAGCGCCCCCCAGCTGCAGCAGGCCAGTCCAGACCAGCCGTCCCTGAGCCCCGAAGAGCTGCTGCTGGCCGTCAGCAGGATCAAACAGGAGAGAGCAGACACTCCTCCAGCTGAGGAGAACATAGGAGGAGCAGCAGGAGGAGGAGGAGAGGAGACCAGGTAAGAGCAACGTTCACTTCAGATCTGTCTGATCTTTTGGGGGTTTCCTGGTGGCCTTTAGAGGTGGTTCAGCTTTTATTCCTCATTTCCTCTTTATGGTTCGACTCAACTACCTTTTAGTACCAGGTCCTTTTTTTGCCCTTTTCTTCTTG
>NW_024613274.1:0-1125 GCF_008729295.1 Plectropomus leopardus
AATAAATATGGAGAAACAAACAAGGACAAACTTACTGAAGAATTAAAAACATACAAAAAACTTAAAATAATTTTTACATAAAGGGGAGGGAGGGGGCTGAAAATTTATTTGAAAAAAGTCACCCAACACCCCTTAAACATTTGATTTTTTTTATGGCCAAAAAAACCTCAAAGGTTTATAAACTAGGCAATTCATTTTGTTGTCTGATTAATTAACTAATGCTTGCACCTACAAAACATCATACCTTATTAACTCTTGTCATGTTGTGCCTGATATTTGTACAGTACTTGTACTGTACAAATTGTACTTGTACTTGAGTAATTGTACTTAGTTACAATCCACCACTGGCCCGCTGCATGAGCCTCATTTCCACACTCACACTTCACCATAAATGTCTGCAGAAACGCTTTTAAACATCAGTTTGCATATTGACACTTGTGTCCTCCAGCACTCACCGCACATCCCTCCTTCAGAAATACCAGTTAATGTTTGGGAAAAGGCTGATTTTTGTGCATCTGGCCCCAAAATGTGGACCTCCCCACAGATTAGAAAACCTTGATAGACTTGATATTAACTTCCCAGGCCACGCGGTTCAAAGGCTGCAGTGTTTGTGGGAACCAACAGGCCACATGAGGAGGGCAAAGCCGGAGCGCAGGTCATAAATCCCCCTCCGCTCTTTGACACCTTTCTTCACAGCTCGTTAGGACGCAGAGCGCCCAGACCTCCCACGCACTCGGCACACATATCCGACACCAGCAGAGGGAGGCTGACGTGACTCTCAGACCAAAGTACAGCTTCCCTGAGGGGGGTGCTGCTCTAAAACAAGTCCAGACATTACAGTCGTTATCTTCTAATCAAGCATCAAGCGCTCCTCTCCGGAGCCGGGGGGGTCGGAGCGAAGCCGCCGACTAATTAAAACCGGGATATTACCGTGACTAAAAATAAAGGAGGTTTTCCCAACAGCCCTGACACTGACCTTTACAGAGCGATGAGGCATTTTTAGCCTCCCAGTGTTGGGAGTCAGACTGCCGGCAGAGGAAGGTGCAGCATGTGGCGACGTTCACGTCCGTCACGTCCCACAGTGTGTCCCACAGTGTGTCCCACAGTGTGTCCCACAGTGTGTCC
>NW_024613275.1:0-1246 GCF_008729295.1 Plectropomus leopardus
TTTGTTTGTTTTTTGCACTTTGTGGGACTTTTCTTGACAAGCTGCTCATTGCATTTTTCGCCATGAACGAAACAAACCCTTTTCTCATGTTTTAAGAGGTCTTAATGCTTGTGAAAGAAGAAAAACTGATATCAATGTAAGTGTTAAACGGTTGATATTTAGTTAATTGTGCAGCTCTACCAGAATGGAGAAAAATAAGCGACATTCAAAATTTTGTGGCATATGTTTCTCCCCTCAGTGTGCCATGGTGTCTGCGTAAAAAAAAGTGGTAGACTTACGGTACGGGCCGTGCGCTGGGTGGTACTGAGGCCAGGGGTGTTTGTTGGCCATGGGCCCCCTGTTGAAGGCGTCTGCAGGGCACTGAGCGCAGCAGGGGGCTCCCTGTGGCGAGCACGAGTATGGAGATAACGTGTGGTGACACATGTTGCCTGAAGGCGGGTTGGAGCAGAGAGAGAGCGGCTGCTCTAAGCTGCTCATGCAGGTGCTGCCAGGGAGCGACAGGAACTTGTACCCTGAGAGGCAGCTGTCTCCAGAGCAGCCGGAGTAATCTTTGCGGTTCAGAGAGGACGGCAGGCTGTTGGGATACCCCGACCAGCTGCTGGCGAAGCTCGGGTGGAGCCAGGCGCCGTCAGCCTGGCTGGGGAACGGAGTGGGCTGGCCGTACCCGGCAGGTAAGCTGCGGGGAGGCTGGTAGGAGCAGAAGCTGGAGGCAGGATGAGGGACAGTGTGTGTGTTTTCCTGCTGTCGGTCCAGCTGCTGTCTGCTGAACAGGGAGTCACCGGAGAAGACGGCGTGCTCCAGAGGGCGGCGGTGGCCATTAGGGTCAGAGATGGAGTCCGGCTTGTGGACTGTGCTGGCTTCTCGCTCCTCTGTGCTCATGGTCTCATCGTCCTCTTCAGGCGTGTTGTGATGGCTGTAAAAGTATCTGCTCAGCTGGCTGACGTGACTGTGAGTGAGAAACAGATTTTATTATTTTTTCTTACAGTTTTATTAATTGAAATTTTCAGGGCGATTATTTATCAGCAGTGTCTAAGGTTTAATGCCATTTCCAGACAGGAAAATACACTCAGTACATGGAAAGCATAATGACAATAATATTTGAATAATAAAGGCTGAATTAAACTTAATACATGAATAGTAGATTATTTATTTTCTTCCATTTGAGGAAGAAATTTTAATAGACATAATGCTAAAAAATAATAATATAGATTGAAATAATAAAAAGAAAATTAGAACTAAAAGTAAA
>NW_024613276.1:0-3316 GCF_008729295.1 Plectropomus leopardus
GCAGATAAAATCGGCCACCCGATATATTGGTTGGGCTCTTACTCTTGTTTACTAATTGTTATTCAGTACAAAATTTAAGTTTATTCTGCTCTGAGATGTGAGTTTAATCACAGAGAGACCCATACTTGAGGATGTTGGTATGCAGTGTTTCTCATGCAGCCAATTGTTTTTTTTTTATGTTACCCCAGTCCACATAAAAACAATATCTGATGTCCCTTTTTGTTTGCTTTCAGAGCAACTGATGAGACAGACCTTCTCTCCTTTTGGACAAATCATGGAAATCAGAGTTTTCCCCGACAAAGGGTATTCATTTGTGAGGTACGTGGGAGTTTCATATTTACTTCCCTTTTCTTTAATGCGAGGTCAAAGCACGATGCACTAGTTCTCGATCCTGTTCTTTAGCAATCTGGAGTCCTGCTTGTTTTGATTCTAGTCATATAATCAAGGTAAAGCTTTGGAGGTAGACAGAAATAGTTCATTACAAGTTACATTGTAAGTTTTTCTCTTTGTTTCATGAGTGACCACTTAGTCTGTATAATAAATATTCTTTGTCCTCTTACTGTTTGCTAAAAGAGCGCCATCGCTAAGTAAATATCTCTTAAATCAATGAGTCCTGAGTGTCTCTCTCTGTTTTTGTCTAGGTTTAACTCCCATGAGTCAGCAGCCCATGCCATTGTGTCGGTGAATGGGACCTCAATAGAGGGACACATAGTCAAATGTTACTGGGGTAAAGAGACCCCAGACATGATGAACCCAATGCAACAGATGCCTATGCCCCAGGTAAGGACACCATATACTGTACATGCAGATAAACACAAAACCAAAACAAAAAGGCTGTATAAAGAAATCAGTCACTAATCTTTATCTGCAAGGACAGCACGAGCACAAGATGACATCTCCAAATTAGTGCTGCGGTGTATCATTAGTCTGCACAATTTATTACATCAGTAGACTTGACACCACAAGTGTTGAACCTCATAACGACAAGGAAATTAAATAGCATTTCACTCCTTAATTTAGTTTAATTTCAGGTTGAATGTGGATATGAGCTAGGGGTGTCGGTTTCATTTAATATTGTTATTGATAGGCCATCAACAACTAACCAGTAACTAACTGTTTTTTATTACTCTCTTTTTAGTCCAGCGCTTAATTGAGACAGTGAGCTTTAGCGCTGCAATTTGAAGTGCTACGCCTTCGAGATGGTGAAATTTTTGCGATTTAAACGTTTTGTCTTTTACTTTCTTTTGGCTCTGCTGACAAACAGCACAGCAGTCTTAACATCCAGAAACACACTGCCCACCCAGTCTGCACTTTGCACCATCTGAGTTAGCAAGGGGCGCCGCTCATTCAGCAATTACTGCTAGTAACGCTGCCCCAGTGGCATGGTGAAATATGGTGGCGACCCTCGGGTTTCCCCTGGGTCGCCATGGTGAGCAAGCGACTTCACTCAAGCTGAAAACCCCTTCAGCATTGTTAGCTATATTAGGACCACTGGCCACGCTGAAACTGCGCACTGCACTTACAGACCTAACTGTAGTTAACGATGCCAAGGGGGATTTGTGGCTCAAAAATGGGCCACTTACTCACCGGAGCGACCTGGTGGGAGAACAGAGTGTGGGCACAATGTTTCCAAAGCAACGTTAATGTTAGCCCTTACCAGACCCGGGTGGTGCGCTGTGCAGTAAAATGAAGAGTAGCAAAATTAACCTGTAGATCAACATGTGTAACCAGTCAAGAATATTCTCAGCAGCCAGCCAGATAACTGTAACTACAGACACCGCTAAAGTGAATCGAAGATATAGCAGGCCTCTAAGTCTGTGCTCCTTCCACTGATATATTCAGAGAAATTGACCCCATTGCTCTGGCTCAAGTGTGACAGCAGCAAGTTTTGTTTTTTTCTTTTAAATGCGTGTGATAATTCTGTGTCCCCGATGGATGAGAGGAGCAGCTGCTGTGAGTGAATGTACAGTTTTAGACCCCGCAGAATGAACGGTCAAGTTTCAGGTTCTGCTGCTCCGTCTGCGCAAAGAGTACACGCTGCACTCCGAGAGTGTGGTGCAATAAATAACTGAGCGGTAGATATATTTCAATAGTGCTGCTAATGAACAGCCCCACTCCAAAAATTATAAATGTTTTTTGCAGATGTCTTGTGTGGGAAACCCATTGTTAACATTTTGGAAAAACTGTCATGGGAAAAAAAGTGTTTTTTTGATGAAATTGCGTCATTAAGTCACACTTGCTCGTGTATCGTAATCCACAGCAGAACAAGATGAGCTTCCCAGCAGCAGCCCAGCCCTACGGCCAGTGGGGCCAGTGGTACGGCAACGGGCCCCAGATCAGCCAGTACGTCCCCAATGGGTGGCAGGTCCCCACCTACGGCGTCTACGGCCAGGCTTGGAACCAGCAGGGCTTCAAGTAAGTAGCACGGTCTGCACAGGGCTCCCATTCACCGCCTCCTCCTACTCCAGCACCACCAGAGTCCCCCCTTCAAGACCGGGGCAGCGAGAGCCAGCTCTGGCCACAGGAGGGGGCTGTGACCTCCCTCCTCCAACCCCAAAACCTCTCTCATCCCCTCGCCAGCCCCTCACCTCACTCATCTTGAGAACATTGAGAAATAAGCACACAGACACACACAGAACAATCGGAACTTTAATTTTGTTGTTAATCATATTTCAGTGTGTCACTGTGCACAGCACAAAATGTTGGATCACTTGAATTTAACGCAGAAAAGTTAAAATACTGCAGTCCAAAAATAATTGTCAGAAAACGTAAACGAGCTCAAGGCTAATTTTTTTTTTTTTCATTTCAAAAGTAAGAATTGACTGACCAAGATAAAAGCTGAAAGCACAGAACAAAGATTTCTCTTTACTGTCCACACCTGCGGATAGATTGTTGATGAAGAATTAATTTCCATTTTTGTACAACTGCCTCCTGTGTGTAAGGACTGTGTTCTTCAAGGCTGTTGAGTTCTTTTTGTATGTCTACATTCATGTCATAGCTTTTTACAGTATTTTCATTTTTTTTTTTATTTCATTGATCTTTTTGACATATACCTGAGGATTTAATCTGTATATGAATGTCAGTAGGACATGTTAAATATCTTTTTGTAGGTTATCAAATTTTGTTTTTATTCAGACAGCCTGTGTGCAGTCACTTTTTGTGCACCCAAGAAAAATAAAGGAGAGGCCATATGTCGTCGACAGTCTAAAATTCTTGGTGACCAGCTGTGCAAACAGGCTCTGTGCAAAGGTGTGAGCTAATGAGAGCAGAGATAGTGTGTCTGTGGAATGTACAGTAAATGCACAGTTCCAGAGTA
>NW_024613277.1:0-4798 GCF_008729295.1 Plectropomus leopardus
GGGAAGATGCATCGGTGAGGTAATCTAAGAGTGTGATGAAGGTCGACACAAAGTTAAACGAGTTCACAGCTGTGTGAAAGCTGCCGTCTGTTGTAAAAAACCAACACAGCCAGCAGCTGTTTGCTGCTGACGACAGAAATAGAGGACGAGGCCTCTGAGGGAGTGACGGGAGCAGGTGGGGGTGTTGTAACTGGGGGGTGGGGGTGCAGGGACAGAAGCGGGCAGGCTCACGCTGGTCCTAAAGTGTGAGGTGTAAAGCTCCGGATGGTCCTCGTACTCCATGGGGTCATAGATGCCGTCGCTCTTCCTCATCAGGTGGTGATGTCGGCTCAGAACGGTGGCGTACACTTTGGTCATATCTGAAAGGAAAACCACACACGCTTATTATTAGGGATGCATGATATTGGATTTGCCTTTTTTCACCTAATTTTAGTGATCATCAAGTCTCTTCTGTAGTGGAAAACATCATATTCTGCATACTCTTATCATGATGGCCCTCCGGCAGATGGAGACGAAAAATACAAGCTTTTCACTGTATGTAATATTCATTCTTTTATGCAAAAGAAGAAATTTACTTCAACTTAAGGTTGATGTTTTGTACACATTCACTTACATCCGTTTGTAATATCGACAATAATCAACTCGTTGGCCGATATGGATATAATATCTGCTGATACCGATGACATGGTGATATAATCGAGCATCCTTACTTATTATTAGCGGTCGACCAATATTGGTTTTTCAGGGCCAATACCGATACCATCCTTCCGTAGTTAATGACACCCGTAACCGATATTTGGAACCGATACGACGTAACACAGTTTCAATTTTGATTAAACATTTGCTAAAGGTATTTAAACAACGTTTTGTGATGGAGTTAGTTATATTCCAAATTCTAAATACTGACAGAGATTCCCATTTTTTTGTAAAGGCATATCGGTTCCAAATATTGGTTATCGGTTTCATTAACGACCAATAATCTGTATCGTATCGGCCCTGCAGAACTAATATCAGTTGACCCCTACCAGGCACATCCTGTTTTTCAGGTGTTCCCCTTTGGGAGGTGCTACAGACCTCCATCAAACATGATAATCCAGAACCGCTTTTAAAAATCTTTTGCCTCTGAGCTAATCAATTCCCTTTATCGATGCCGGCATTTTTTTTCTGACGGCTGCAAATAAAATATCTCACACTCCTGCATCTACTTTGCAACAAGAGGAAGTCAAGGTGAAAACGAAGAAACAGCGAGGCTTCATTTCACACAAAAAAGACGACAGCAGTGTTGCTGTAATGTCTGCAAAATGATACTTTCAACTCAGTGTTGAAATCAGCTATACACTCGAAATTTCTTACACTGGAAGAAAGAAAACCGCACACCATGAGAATCATTTTAAAGATTATTTGCCACATTTACAAGTCACAACATTTAAGCGATGAACACAATAATAATAAAAAAATAATAATCATAAAAACTCACCAAGAACTGTTTAGATGGATCATAAAAATAGGTCAGGGCTGCAGACCAGACAATCAAACTTTGAGGCTGTTTGTTCAGTCGAGAGGTTGAATTAACTCCTGCATCATTTTCCTCTGATTTTCTTCTTTTTTTATGCTGTTGCCATGGTTACACACTGAGCAGCTCACACACACAGCTCTATAGAAGTTTATGATTCACTAAACAAATGTGACCTTCAGTGGGTTTTATTTTATTTTACAGGTATTGTCCGTCTGCAGCTCTGCAGCACTCGACTCGCCCATTAACAGCCAGCTAACAACACGCGGTAAATGAACGCTGACTGTCCCGCCGTCACACGTTACATCATAAAAACCACAAAGATAAGCACAGAAATGTCCTACCTCCAGATTGAGAGACTTCCTTCAACTCATGAGGTTCGACGTACTCAACAGGAAGCTCGTTCAGGATGTCCTGGGCTCCCTGCAGGAAGAAACCGGGATGAAACCCATGAATGACGCCGCCGAGTGTTTGGATGTACCAATTATTTTAAATAAAGTTTTTAGAAATTTGACAGTTTTTTATTATTTTGTGACGTTCCACAGAATAAACAAGTAATTTTCTTTAGTATTTTTTGACTTTATTTTAGCACTTTCTCCTGGTGATTTCCTGCTGTTCTGTTACTTTTCATTCAGTTGTTTTTCTTTTTGCAAATTTCTTTTTTTATACTTTATTTTCCCCCATACCATTTTTGATTCAGCTTTTCAGTTTGCAACAAATTACAAATACTTTTGATTCAAAATATATATTAAAAGAAAGAAAGAGATAAATAACCAATATATCTGCAAAAAAAAGTTGGAGAGATGTGGACAATTTAATAGAGGTAATGACTGGATTCTAGTTTGTCATATACTGTACACATTTTTATACATTCAATTAATTTAATTTTAATGGTGTAGTTATCCCATCTTCCAAAATCCACCTTTTCTCAGACACATCTTCAGTATTCCTTATTTTGTGAGTCACTTTTTCCATAAATTTTACTTGCTGAATCATATTTTTCCATTTTATTGAGTCTGGGGGGTTGGGTTTTTCCCACTCTTTGGTTATCTGTTTCAGTGCAGTTATTCTCAAGATTTTGAACAGATATTTTTCATCATGGTTGAGAGTAACTGGAGGTTTTCCCAGAATTACATGTTCTGCTGTTTTTTTTGGGTTTTTTTTAAAATGTCCTCCATCAGCCTAAATACTTCAAACCAGTATGGTTTAAGCGTATTATTTTAATTTAAATTGCTGTACCTTGGAAACGTTGCCGGTACCGGTGAAACAAAACGTCACAGGGCCGATAGATTTGGGCATGAGCCCCGTGGAAATCTCGTACCCGCAATCCCTCACTGCCTGGATGGCCTGGCTGACGTTCCTGTAGTTGTGAGCCATGCCGATGTGCTGTGAAGACAGGAAGTGACGGGGGAAGAGTCACGTTGAGGCGCAGAAAGCAGTTTTCACATTTATTTTCACAAAGTTATTTTGTTGGTTTTTTTTGGGTCAAAATGAATGAAGAATGTTTTCTCACCATGAAGGGAGTGTGGTGTCCGAGAGCCAGGAAACGCAGCCCCAGCCCATGCAAAATGTTAATCATTCCTACAAAATAAGATTCATTCTGGTTAATTTTATTACTTTGGCATGAGATACTTGATTTTATCCGAGGCTTAATTTATCAAAGTCTCCTGGATTACTGCAATTAGAGTTTTGAACCCTTTGAAACTTGAGCAAATCGCAGGCCAGCGACCCCCCCCCCAAAAAATGGTGAGAAATTGTTTAAAATTACAATTCTTGCAAAACAGAAAACACAAACTCAAAAACAAACAAGAAATTGCCTGAAAATAAAAAATAGATTTTCTTCTTTAACATAATTTCAAATATATAATCATTAATGTTTTCGGGAATTTCTTTCCAATATTTTTGTTAACTTTCCAATATTCTCTTTTTCGGGGCATTTTTCTTGTCACCTTTCACTAATTTCTTGCAATTAGCAGGACATTTCTTGCAGAGTTGGTCATTGCCTTTTTTAATGTTAAAATAAAGCACGGGTTGCTCAAAGGCTTAAATACTTGTAAACAGTGTCTGAACGTAACACAACTTAAGTGTTGTCAGTTATTTCTATTATGATTTTGGTTTGAACTTTCCCTTTTAAAAACAGGTCGGTGCTGATTTTAATTGAGCCGTTAGTCTGACTCACAGACTTTGGCTTTAACTCATCCAGTGATGAAGTCGATTCAAACAGAAAAGTTTAAACAGAGAACACGTGTCTGCTTGTTCAATCTGCTGACAGTCACATACTGATCTTTATCGTTTCATTCGTTTCACAAAAGCTGCTGTCAAACACTTTCGCAACAGTTCAGAGAAAAACTGATCAGCAGAAACTGCAGAACCTAACTGTCATTTGTTTTTTGAACTTTATTATTATTATTTTTTCTTGGTAATTCTCTTTTTATTGCTGTTTTTACTGGTTTATGTAAATGTACAGAACAAAATGTATAAATGGACACGAACACCTTTCAGAAAAGGAAAAATTAAGAAATAGATAAAGAAATATGAAATAAAAAAATAAATGGATCGAACTTTTTGAGGTTTTCATACCTGCCAGGCCGGCCCACTGACCAAACGCCACAATCCGGTAGCCGTTGGCATCGACCATCTTCTCGTAGTCAATCAGACGAACCTCCTGAAAGACAAAATTAATTTCAGGCAGTTTTGTTAAAACAAGGACTTTTGCACAGAGTTAACTTTCCTCAGCTCACACTTGCTGCCACTTTGGATGTGAGCACCTCTGACGCCCCTCCACACCTATAAGGTTTCAGCTGAGAATGACTCATGACCTGCTGCTTCTTGACCCCTTGTTGTACTGCATGAGTGCTGCATTTAAAAGCACTTATGAGGCCAATCTGTAGAAAATCTGGTTTCTGTAATCCAGGGAATGGGATTTCAACCTAATTTCTCCAGGTTGATTCCTCCTGGAGAGAGCACCAGGAAGTGAAACTTACACAAAGTGTCTTCTAGAAGTCTATATAAGTTTGCTCCCATCTCCAGAAATTCAACTATTATTTAATTTGTACACCTTTTGTGCTCAAAGAAAGACCTCCCTGTGGTGCTCAACTCAGAGCCCGCAGGCCAAATCTGGCCCCTGATGGGGTGGCGGGCGGCCCCCAAACCATTTTCTAATTCCTAACAAAAATAAAGTGATTCACACTGGGACTTGGTTTTGTACTTTTAGAATACATATGGTGCCACAGTGAATAAAGAAGCATCAAAATAGAGCTTGTTTATCAAAAAAGATGCCAATGG
>NW_024613278.1:0-1009 GCF_008729295.1 Plectropomus leopardus
CTCATTCATTTGCTGGTGACACTCAGATCCACAATATTTTTTTTTAAAATCCTGAGTAAAAGCTGTAAATCTTTCATATGATTTTTGGACATAAGTGACATAACATCTTTTGTTTACTTTCAGATGACTCTAATCATACATCTAGACTTCATACAAATGTTATGTACATTGGATTTGTCCATGTCCATTGCTGTTAAAAGTCACTTTATATATAAATATAATGGGAACAGGTTTAGAAAATCATTGTACCTCCACATCGGTTACTTTATTATTGTTAAAATGTACCTAAAGGGGCAACGGTGGGCAAGATAACCAGAGGAGAATATAAGTTCATACATGCAAACTTTCCCTTTCAGTGACATCGGAGGTTAGAGATGGGATGTAGAGGAAATATTTAACTTTAAACCTTCCCTCCTCTGCATTCGGTAGCCTTTCATGACTTTCACTCCAAGCAGTAAAAGAAAACACAAGCAAGTGAGCCACCAAGTGTCCGTCTCAAAAAAAGTCACGAGAAAGGAGGTCTACGCACCAGTCAACATGCTGAAGATTATCATGTCCCTGGAAGGCCGTCAGTGTGTTTTTCAGAAACTGTATCGGGTCACTGGGACATAGCAGGCATGAAGCTGTCAGCACGGCCTGTTGACAAAAAAGGTGACACAACCGAATGAAGTAGTTTTCACTGTTGGGAAAAATAAAAAATGGTCTTGATAGTCAAATAAATAGGCAGTCGTCAAGTATGTGTGTTAAATACTGAAGAACCAGCTCGCTTAACTAACATACCAGTGATGTTAGTAATTAATATCTCAATACAAGATAAATAACCCAGTGGTGGACTGTAACTAAGTGCATTTACTCAAGTACAAATTTGATATAAGAATTTCCTTTTCATGCCACTTTTTACCTTTATCTTATGACATTTCAGAGAACTTGGTACTTTTTACTTCACCACATTTTTCTGAATGCTTTACTTACTTTATAGATTACAAAAGTAATCATAAGAGTAAAAAAA
>NW_024613279.1:0-1603 GCF_008729295.1 Plectropomus leopardus
ATATTTCATTGAAATCTGCCAACAAAGTTTTGATATATTCTGCTAACTGACAAACAGGACAAAAAGCAGTTCCTGCGTGGCAGAAGTATTTATTTGCAAATCTTACAAATCATTCAAAAGTAAACGTATAGTTTTTTTTTTTGCTTTAGGAATTTGGTTCAAGGCAGCTAAACAGTGACTTCTTGGCTACAACATGCCTCTCCTAAGAAAGTCTGGGTATTGTTTGGATTGTTTAGTTTTCTTTTGTACACATGTAAAACAATTTTTTTTATCTTTTCCATTTCGAACCTGCATCTCGACAGAAAGTTGGCTCAACCAGTCTGTTGAGCCACACAACACACTAACATTTGGAGGATGAATAGGTTGTATATTTACAGAACAATGACTTCAACTGTTACATTCTTTATGAATTTCCTGTCCAAATCCAAAATCCAAATCCATCCAGTGTTTCTTAACTTTCTTTGCATGCACAGGACTATTTCTAGTATGCTGTTTTCTGGTAGAGGTAAACAAGATGGCACAATCTGAAAATACATCCTCCTGCAGCACTCCCCTCTCTGTCCTCCTCCAACCAGATGACCACAGACATATGCACACGCTTCATTCAGTCACCAAGTGTTTCCTCTTATTATCCTCATCCTCCCCCTTATGCAGCCATTCTCACTCTGAGCTCCTAAAACACTGCTGCTTTCACAGTGCTTTTGGTGTAAGAATGCAGCACCAAAAGCCAGCTTTTACATCTGCATGAAACGCTGCTAAACGGCATTAGGAGAGTACGCAACCAGACAAAACTGGTCACAGTGTTATTATACGCCAGTGAATGGCGTATAAAACGGCGCACCTGCTGTGTCACTTGAGAACGTGATCGTAAATGCTGGAATAGCAACTTTCTCTGCAGGATTATCTGCCACTGAATCAGGCTTTCAGAGAAGGGCCCTAGTTTTAACTCAGTCCACTCAAATTTAATCACATTTTGCCCAATGACACTAAAATAAAACTGCCTACCCCAGCTTTAATTTTCTTTTTGTTAAAGACTTTGATAAAAACTTTTATTTTACAATAAACAGTGTACAACTGATCAAAGTTGAGGATAGTTTGCTTATACAGCTTTATGGTACTGATTTTGCCCCAGTTACAATCTTAATAAAAAAAAAACAAAAAACCTAAAAAAAATGTTACTTTTATGTGGATGTTGCATCAGGTAGTCAGTTAAAGCAATACATGTCATTGTGTGTCATATTGACTTACATAAAGTACCTTTCATCTTTGAGGTGAGAATATGTAAATATTTATTAATTATGTCAAGTCTGATTCTTCTGTGTTCAGATCTTTAAATAATGAGCTGCTTCATGTAAAATAAACTTCAAAGAGATCTGACAGTCACTATAAAGAGGCAGTGATAGTATGCACTCAGCATGTGGGCGCAGTATGTCATCATAATGTTAACATTCGGGTGGAGAAGATGAACAATGTGACCTGTCAGCACATACGCAGCACGTGTGTGTGTGACTGTTCTCGCTCTGAGCCAACAACGTCAAACCGTACAGTACAGGCTTCATGGAGAGAGCAGCATTTTATGCGTTATAATTAGTTTAACATTTTC
>NW_024613280.1:0-1530 GCF_008729295.1 Plectropomus leopardus
TATAGAGAGAGAGAGATATACACACGTTCAGCATTTTTTTCATGTTTTTGTTTGTTTTGAACTCTTTTGTTTGGCACTTATTTTCAGGTTATTTTCATGTAAATTTGTACTAATTCTCACACATTTTTGGGCCGTGTCTAGTTTATTTGCTCATTGTCTTCTCCGCATGATTTTGCAAGAAATCAAACAAATTTGCTGCCGTTTCAAAGGGTTAAAATATGTGTCCAAAATGCAAGAATGAAACCTTGCGGATGATTTTGCCCTCGCGGCTCAGGCGGTTGGTGTTTGTAGCTTCTGATCGGCAGCCTTAGTGTCTGTTCAGGTTGGTCGCACAGCGTCAGCAGCCAGCGCGGTCTGATCCCCGGCAGGCTGGCGGAGCTGAGGACGGCCGCTCCCATTGGCCAGTGTCAGGCCGGTGAGTCGGCGGCGGCGGCGTTGTCGCGTGGCCGCTCGCCTCCCAGAGTGCTTTGCTGTGGTTTTGCTGTGGTTTTTTGGTCTGGACTGAACAGTTTAGGTTCTCTGTGCATGTTTTTAAAGATTGTCTTCTTTCAATGTCTTAAAGGTTGATTCAAAAAATGTTGACTTTTAATGTCCATGATATGGACTTAAATTAATTTCATTAATTTCATTTTAATTTTCATTAATAATTATTCAGAAGTGAAAAAAATATATAATTGATCTGTTTGTTGAATGACAGAAAATTAATCGGTCACAATTTAAAGAAAAAAAAGAAAAAAAATTTCAAGAAAAATAAATATAAATATAAACACATTTTTTCTAAAAAGAGGGGATTTGCTGCTTTCTCTGTGATAAACGAATGATAAACGTACTGTTTGGGGGTTTTAGTCAAACAGAACAGGAGATTTGAAGACAACACCTTGGTTTTGTAGAACTTTGGACTCGGGCTAAACAGTATAGAAGTTTTTATGAAACAAAAAGCAAATAAACACGAAAATAAAAACATGCAAAAACTGAATTTGCATAAAGATTTGCAACGAAAGATACTAGTGCAACCATGACTGAGAGGAAAATGGAGAGCAGCTGAAATAAGAAGCAGAGTGAAACTTTAAATAACTGAATTCGAGCAGCGCAGTTCCACTAAACGCACCGTTTAAAAAGCCGAGCTGATCACAGAGAAGCAGGAAAAACGTGCAGCATGCGGCCGGGCCTTTTTTAGAAAGTCTTGCACACATCAGACGGAGCTGGTTTTATCTGACGAGATCCTGCAGCCTGTAATCTCTGGCCTTTTTTTGTTTCCTCTGCTGGCGCGCACGCCGCTGCTGCAGTAAAACAGATGCCGACTGTTTTTATGAGTCGTGTTTTATGTTTGTTTGACGGCTCATCTCTGTTTATTCATCACCGTGACGCAAACGGCCGCCACTGTAAACTGATGAAGTGGTAATTTTATGCACATTTTTCTGTTTTGTCACTACGATCCATTGACATGCATTATTTATTCACTTTCTGGAGCGACATTAATGCTCCTGTGCTGCTTTGTGCAGTGTCTTTCAAAAACATAAGAAAAAAATA
>NW_024613281.1:0-1399 GCF_008729295.1 Plectropomus leopardus
TAGATTTTAATTTATTAACATTTAAAATATATATTCAAGAAATAATATTTTAATTTAAAAGAGGCGAATTAGGAATAAATAAATTCAGATACATGGTTTTAAGAGTAACACATGTTAATGCTATGAATTACCTGGTGTTTAAATTTTTATTTAATATTCAGTGGCTGCAAGAATAAAAATAATTTTGTCTCTTTTTTGCTGCCGTACTTTTTGTAGTCCTCAGATTTTCAAATGTTTTTTTAGCTCTGGTTGAAGATGTATAACCTAGATATGTTTCTGAAACGGCCTAATGGCATTTAAATGTCTATATATTCATATTTTTGCTTCAAGGTCGCAGCGACCTCAGTGGTTTCGGACCCGCCCCCCCTTTAACGTCAAGCTTTTTCACACGTAGTAAAGAAAAAAATCCTGCTGAATATATCAGAGTTGGATGTGAGGTTTTTAAATAAGGCACACGCTAGGCAGTGCAAACTCTTTGACACATTTCCAATTTCTACTGCTTCCAGTTCCTCAGCCGGGTGTCGCAAGGAAAATCAACTGGCGGGCGCAGAATGAGCGGAGGGGGGGGGGTTCAGGGGGGCGTTCAGCTACCACGCAGACTACTTAGGACACGACAGTCTGCTGAGACTGCGAGCACCAGAGGTGGTCTATGAGCGGAGTGGTTGTACAGCTGACCTACGAGCTCGTTCACCGGTAACGACCGCTGAGGGGGCTCTCGAACCGCCGGCGGCCGCTGCGACGACGAGGACATAATCAGCTCGAGTCCTGCTGTGCTAACCTCGTCGAGTTTTCCGCTCACACTGAAAACTTCTTTGTAAACTATTGTTCTGGGTGAGTATCCTTGACNTAGATTTTAATTTATTAACATTTAAAATATATATTCAAGAAATAATATTTTAATTTAAAAGAGGCGAATTAGGAATAAATAAATTCAGATACATGGTTTTAAGAGTAACACATGTTAATGCTATGAATTACCTGGTGTTTAAATTTTTATTTAATATTCAGTGGCTGCAAGAATAAAAATAATTTTGTCTCTTTTTTGCTGCCGTACTTTTTGTAGTCCTCAGATTTTCAAATGTTTTTTTAGCTCTGGTTGAAGATGTATAACCTAGATATGTTTCTGAAACGGCCTAATGGCATTTAAATGTCTATATATTCATATTTTTGCTTCAAGGTCGCAGCGACCTCAGTGGTTTCGGACCCGCCCCCCCTTTAACGTCAAGCTTTTTCACACGTAGTAAAGAAAAAAATCCTGCTGAATATATCAGAGTTGGATGTGAGGTTTTTAAATAAGGCACACGCTAGGCAGTGCAAACTCTTTGACACATTTCCAATTTCTACTGCTTCCAGTTCCTCAGCCGGGTGTCGCAAGGAAAATCAACTGGCGGGCGCAGAA
>NW_024613282.1:0-6248 GCF_008729295.1 Plectropomus leopardus
TTTGCAAGACTATAGCCTTGCCTTTTGGGTCATTTTTTCCACATGCTGTATTATAGTGTTTTGGGGTGTTTTTACAATATTCTATGCCATGGCGTGTTTTAGGAGGCTATTTAATCCACTTTTTAGTTGTTGAAAGCTGTTTTTGGGACGTGCCATTTTTTGAAATTTTTCGCCATACTATAGCCTTGCCTTTTGGGTCATTTTTTCCACATGCTGTATTATAGTATTTTAGGGCATTTTTACAATATTCCTTGCCATGGCGTGTTTCAGGAGGCCATTTGATTCACTTTTTAGTTGTTTAAAGCTGTTTTTGGGACGTGCCATTTTTGGCATTTTTGCAAGACTATAGCCTTGCCTTTTGGGTCATTTTTTACACATGCTGTATTATAGTGTTTTGGGGCGTTTTTACAATATTATATGCCATGGCGTGTTTCGGGAGGCTATTTAATCCACTTTTTAGTTGTTTAAAGCTGTTTTTGGGACGTGCCATTTTTTGACATTTTTTACAAGACTATAGCCTTGCCTTTTGGGTCATTTTTTCCACATGCTGTATTATAGTATTTTAGGGCGTTTTTACAATATTCTATGCCATGGCGTGTTTCGGGAGGCTATTTGATTCACTTTTTAGTTGTTTAAAGCTTTTTTTTTGGGATGTGCCATTTTTGGCATTTTTGCAAGACTAATACAGCATGTGGAAAAAATGACCCAAAAGGCAAGGCTATATAGTGTTTTGGGGCGTTTTTACAATATTCCATGCCACGTTTTTTTACAAGTTATTCTATGCCATGGCGTGTTTCAGGAGGCTATTTGATTCACTTTTTAGTTGTTTAAAAAGCCTGTTTTTGGGACGTGCCATTTTTTGCATTTTTGCAAGACTATAGCCTTGCCTTTTGGGTCATTTTTTTTCGACATGCTGTATTGGTAGTGTTTTTGGGCGTTTTTTTACGATATTCCATGCCATGTGGCGTGTTTCGAGACGCTGTTTAATTCACGTTTTTAGCTGTTTATAAAGCTGTTTTTGGGACATGCCATTTTTTGAAATTTTTGCAAGACTATAGCCTTGCCTTTTGGGTCATTTTTTCCACATGCTGTATTATAGTGTTTTGGGGCGTTTTTTACAATATTAATATGCCATGGCTGTTTTCGAGACGCTTGTTTAATTCACTTTTTAGTTGTTTAAATCTGTTTTTTTTGGACATGCCCATTTTTGACATTTTTGCAAGACTATAGCCTTGCCTTTTGGGTCATTTTTTCCACATGCTGTATTATAGTGTTTTGGTGAGCGTTTTTTACAATGTTCTATGCCATGGCGTGTTTCGGGGAGGACTATTTAATTCACTTTTAGCTTTGTTTAAAAGCTGTTTTTGGGACGTGCCATTTTTTGACATTTTTGCAAGGCTATAGCCTTGCCTTTTGGGTCATTTTTTTTTTTTCCACATGCTGTATTATAAATGGTGTTTGTGGGGCGTTTTTTACAATATTCTATGCCATGGCGTGTCTTTTAGGAGGCTATTTAAATCCACTTTTTAGTTGTTAAAGCTGTTTTTTGGGACTGTGCCATTTTTTGAGAAATTTTTCGCCATACTATAGCCTTGCCTTTTGGGTCATTTTTTCCACATGCTGTATAATAGTATTTTAGGGCATTTTTACAATATTCTATGCCAAGGCTGGTGTTTTTTCAGGAGGCTATTTGATTCACTTTTAGTTGTTTAAAGCTGTTTTTGGGACGTGCCATTTTTGGCTCATTTTTTGCAAGACTATAGCCTTGCCTTTTTGGGTCATTTTTTTTACACATGCATATATTGGGGGTGGTGCTTTTGGGGGTGTTTTCGCAATATTCTATGCGAATGGCGTGTTTCGGGGGCTATTTAATTCATTTTTTAGTTGTTTGAAACTCTGTTTTTTGGGACATGCCATTTTTTGACATTTTTTCGCCATACTTAGCCTTGCCTTTTGGGTCATTTTTTCCACATGCTTATTATAGTAATTTTTAGGGCATTTTTACAATATTCTATGCCCATGGCGTGTTTCAGGAGGCTATTTGATTCACTTTTTAGTTGTTTAAAAGCTGTTTTTGGGACGTGCCATTTTTGGCATTTTTGCAAGACTATAGCCTTGCCTTTTTTGGGTCATTTTTTCGACATGCTGTATTATAGTGTTTTGGGGCGTTTTTACAATATTCTATGCCATGGCCGTGTTTTAGGGAGGCTATTTAATTCACTTTTTAGTTGTTTAAAGCTGTTTTTGGGACGTGCCCATTTTTTGACATTTTTGCAAGACTATAGCCTTGCCTTTTTGGTCATTTTTTTTCCACATGCTAGATTATGGTGTTTTTGTAAGTTTTCTGCAATATTCTATGCCAGTTGCGTGTTTCGGGAGGCTGTTTAATTCCACTTTTTAGTTGTTTAAAGCTGCTGTTTTTTGGGACGTGCCATTTTTTTGACATTTTTTTTGCAAGACTATAGCCTTGCCTTTTGGGTCATTTTTTCCACATGCTGTATTATAGTGTTTTAGGGCGTTTTTTTTACAATATTCTATGCCATGGCGTGTTTTCGGGAGACTATTTAATTCACTTTTTAGTTTGTTTAAAGCTTTTTTTTGGGACGTGCCATTTTTTGACATTTTTGCAAGGCTATAGCCTAGCCTTTTGGGTCATTTTTTTCCACGATGCTGTATTATGGTGTTCTGGGGCGTTTTTCCGCAATATTCTATGCCATGGCGTGATTTCGGGAGGCTATTTAATTCATTTTTTAGTTGTTTAAAGCTGTTTTTTTTGGGATGTGCCATTTTTGGCAATTTTTGCAAGACTATAGCCCTTGCCTTTTGGGTCATTTTTTTCCACATGCTGTATTATGGTGTTTTGGGGCGGTTTTTCGCAATATTCTATGCCATGGCGTGTTTCGGCTGAGGCTATTTTTAATTCATTGTTTTAGTTGTTTAAAGCTGTTTTTGGGATGTGCCATTTTTTTGCATTTTTGCAAGACTATAGCCTTGCCTTTTGGGTCATTTTTTCCACAATGCTGTATTATAGTGTTTTTGGGTGTTTTTTACAATATTCTATGCCATGGCGTGTTTTTTCGGGAGGCTATTTAATTCACTTTTTAGTTGTTGAAAGCTGTTTTTTTGGGACGTGTCCATTTTTTTTGAAATTTTTCGCCAAGACTTATAGCCTTGCCTTTTGGGTCATTTTTTTCCCACATGCTGTATTATAGTGTTTTGGGTGTTTTTACAATATCTATGCCATGGCGTGTTGTTTTCGAGGAGACTATTTAATTCACTTTTTAGTTGTTTAAAGCTGTTTTTGGGACGTGCCATTTTTTGAACATTTTTGCAAGGCTATAGCCTAGCCTTTTGGGTCATTTTTTTCCACATGCATGTATTATTGGTGTTTTTGGGAGTTTTTTACAATATTCTATGCCATGGCGTGTTTGCGGGAGGCTATTTAATCCACTTTTTAGTTGTTGAAAGCTTTTGTTTTTGGGATGTGCCATTTTTTTGAAATTTTTCCGCCATACTAATAGCCTTGCCTTTTGGGTCATTTTTTTCCACATGCTGTATTATAGTATTTTGGGGCATTTTTACAATATTCTATGCCATGGCGTGTTCAGGAGGCTATTTGATTCACTTTTTAGTTGTTTTTAAAGCTGTTTTTTGGGACGTGCCATCATTTTTTGGCATTTTTGCAAGACTATAGCCTTGCCTTTTGGGTCATTTTTTACACATGCTATATTGTGGTGCTTTTGGGGTGTTTTCGCAATATTCTATGCCATGGCGTGTTTCGGAGGCTGTTTAATTTCACTTTTTAGTTGTTTAAAAGCTGTTTTTGGGACGTGCCATTTTTTTGACATTTTTGCAAGAACTATAGCCTTGCCTTTTGGGTCATTTTTTTCCACATGCTAGATTATAGTGTTTTGGGGTTTTTTTACAAATATTCTATGCCATGGCGTGTTTTTAGGAGGCTATTTAATTCATTTTTTTAGTTGTTTAAAGCTGTTTTTGGGATGTGCCATTTTTTGGCATTTTTGCAAGACTATAGCCTTGCCTTTTGGGTCATTTTTTCCACATGCTGTATTATAGTGTTTTAGGGCATTTTTACAATATTCTTATGCCATGGCGTGTTTCAGGACGGCTATTTGATTCACTTTTTAGTTGTTTAAAGCTGTTTTTGGGACGTGCCATTTTTGGCATTTTTGCAAGACTATAGCCTTGCCTTTTGGGTCATTTTTCACACATGCTATATTGTGGTGTTTTGGGTGTTTTTTTTTGCAATATTCTATGCAATGGCGTGTTTCGGGAGGCTATTTAATTCATTTTTTTAGTTGTTTAAAGCTGTTTTTGGGATGTGTCATTTTTGGCATTTTTGCAAGACTATAGCCTTGCCTTTTGGGTCATTTTTTTCCACATGCTGTATTATAGTGTTTTGGGGCGTTTTTACAATATTATATGCCATGGCGTTGCTTGTTTCGGGAGCTATTTAATCCACTTTTTTAGTTGTGTTTAAAGCTGTTTTTGGGACGTGCCATTTTTTGACATTTTTTACAAGACTATAGCCTTGCCTTTTGGTTCATTTTTTCCACATGCTGTATTATAGTATTTTAGGGCGTTTTTACAATATTCTATGCCATGGCGTGTTTCGGGAGGCTATTTGATTCACTTTTTAGTTGTTTAAAGCTTTTTTTTTGGGATGTGCCATTTTTGGCATTTTTGCAAGACTATAGCCTTGCCTTTTGGGTCATTTTTTCCACATGCTGTATTATAGTGTTTTGGGGCGTTTTTACAATATTCCATGCCATGGCGTGTTTCGAGACGCTGTTTAATTCACTATTTAGTTGTTTAAAGCTGTTTTTGGGACGTGCCACTTTTTGAATTTTTTGCAAGACTATAGCCTTGCCTTTTGGGTCATTTTTTCCACATGCTGTATTATAGTGTTTTGGGGCGTTTTTACAATATTCTATGCCATGGCATGTTTCGGGAGGCTATTTAATCCACTTTTTAGTTGTTTAAAGCTGTTTTTGGGACGTGCCATTTTTTGACATTTTTGCAAGACTATAGCCTTGCCTTTTGGGTCATTTTTTACACATGCTGTATTATGGTGTTTTGGGGCGTTTTCGCAATATTCTATGCCATGGCGTGTTTCGGGAGGCTATTTAATTCATTTTTTAGTTGTTTAAAGCTGTTTTTGGGATGTGCCATTTTTGGCATTTTTGCAAGTCTATAGCCTTGCCATTTGGGTCATTTTTTCCATATGCTGTATTATAGTGTTTTGGTGAGCTTTCGCAATGTTCTATGTCATGGCGTGTTACGGGAGGCTATTTAATTCACTTTTTAGTTGTTGAAAGCTGTTTTTGGGATGTGTCATTTTTTAAAATTTTTGCAAGACTATAGCCTTGCCTTTTGGGTCATTTTTTCTATATGCTGTATTATAGTGTTTTGGTGAGCTTTCGCAATGTTCTATGCCATGGCGTGTTTCGGGAGGCTATTTAATTCAATTTTTAGTTGTTTAAAGCTTTTTTTTGGGATGTGCCATTTTTGGCATTTTTGCGAGACTATAGCCTTGCCTTTTGGGTCATTTTTTCGACATGCTGTATTATAGTGTTTTGGGGCGTTTTTCCAATATTATATGCCATGGCGTGTTTCGAGACGCTGTTTAATTCACTATTTAGTTGTTTAAATCTGTTTTTGGGACATGCCATTTTTTGACATTTTTGCAAGACTATAGCCTTGCCTTTTGGGTCATTTTTTACACATGCTATATTGTGGTGTTTTGGGGTGTTTTCTCAATATTCTATGCCATGGCGTGTTTCGGGAGGCTACTTAATTCATTTTTTAGTTGTTTAAAGCTGTTTTTGGGATGTGCCATTTTTGGCATTTTTGCAAGACTATAGCCTTGCCTTTTGGGTCATTTTTTCCACATGCTGTATTATAGTGTTTTGGGGCGTTTTTACAATATTATATGCCATGGCGTGTTTCGAGACGCTGTTTAATTCACTATTTAGTTGTTTAAATCTGTTTTTGGGACATGTCATTTTTTGACATTTTTGCAAGACTATAGCCTTGCCTTTTGGTTCATTTTTTACACATGCTATATTGTGGTGTTTTGGGGTGTTTTCTCAATATTCTATGCCATGGCGTGTTTCGGGAGGCTACTTAATTCATTTTTTAGTTGTTTAAAGCTGTTTTTGGGATGTGCCATTTTTGGCATTTTTGCAAGACTATAGCCTTGCCTTTTGGGTCATTTTTTCCACATG
>NW_024613283.1:0-2671 GCF_008729295.1 Plectropomus leopardus
TTAATTTCACTAAGTCGACGGTGTTTCTGGATAATGTTGATAAACTGTTGGATTATTTAGCCACGCAGCTTTTCACAAAGTGGTGAACCTGTCACCACCCTTGTGTGAGAACAGCTAGGCCATTTGAGGATACCCCGGTCATACCCAATCATGATATTGTCATTGGTTACCAATCAACCTGTGGAATGTTACAAACAGGTATTTTCTGAGCATTTCACAACTTTCCCAGTCTTTTGTTGCCCCTGTCCAAACTTTTTTCAAACATGTTGCAGGCATCAAATTCAAAATGAGTATACTGACAAAAAACAATGAAGTTCATCAGCTTGAACATTAAATATTTTGTGTTTAGACTTAGGTATTGAATGGAATATAGGTCAAAACGGATTGGCATTTCATTGCATTCTGTTTTTATTTTTGTTACATGGCATCCCAACTTTTTGGAATTGGGGTTGTATATAAGGAGTAATAGTATGGGGCAAATGCAACAGATTGAGGTTAGGAGTTCCTTGTGAATGGGAGGGAGCTGCGCAGCAACACGTATGGGCGACTGTGTGTGGCGGAGCTGAAAAATGGGCTGGTATAAAGGAAAACTCAGGTGGCCATGTGGCAATTTATATACACAGACAGGCACAAATGCACATTCATATACACACATACGGTACACACACAAGGGAGTGCATGGTATGGGTTGCATAGGTTGAGGCACCCCAGCTGCTGAGGCCCCCGGTGGGGTGAGGAGGTCAGGAACATTACCCACCATTTGTAAAGGAGAGAGTAGGCATGTCCAACAAGTTCCACCTGCCACTATATTTATGAAATTACTCATTGCAGAGTTTGGCTTCCATCACGCTTGACAGTGGGAACCCCGACCGCCTGATACTCTGGACCCACATACTGTGTTGTCAGGCATTTAGAAACCCCAGAGGTCCAACCACCTCGACTGTACACCAGCACAGGCATGCTGTGGTATCAACAAATTACCTCAAGGGGGGTATTTTTGACTTTCCAGCAATGATTTGGATTTTTTTGTCCCCTTGGGGCTACAGAGAAAAATCTATAAACACAACATTGACTTATTATCACCTGACAAAGTTACTGTAGTGAACATGTTAACAAACAGCAAACGTCCAGCAAACAGAGCAACATCAACATTCATTTTTAACCATGTTTCTGGCCACCTGACAAATGTTCCTATTTTTTTGCTGAAAAAGCTACATGCTGCTCAGTAAGTGATGTTGATTAATGCAGCTTTAAACATATCAGAAACTGAAATGTTGTGGCTTAAACAGCAGTTATCTTGCTTATGGGGAGTCTTTCCAGAATCACCACAGCGAGGCCTGGTGACTGTACACAGCATCTCAAAAGTCTTTTCCTCTTGGTAATGTTGCTCACTTCACACATTTTCTCTACTCTGAAAAAACTTCTGATATTTTTGTGACAAACTTGTTAGCTAACTACAGACTTAAGGCGTTTACACTCTGGCGATGTGACAGATAAACCAAACAAGACTAGAGTGGATTTGGTATGCACCGTTGTTGTCAAGGTTGAAAGGAGTAATAATGATTGCCTTCCTGGTTTGGACTACTGAGCATGGATGTTCTGAATAGTACATCCATACTACCAAACTTTCATGTTGTTGTTGTTGTTGTTCCCCACAACTGGATTAGTTAATGCCTTTATTTGGCTTAAGAAAGGAAAACTGTGTTGCGTTTTCACCACATGATAAACAAGTTCTTAGCCGAAATACTTATGACAACAACAGTAGCTCGAAAACTGTCATGGTTTTAAATGATTCTTCATTTTATTAACTTTGTTAATAGTTGGTACATTGTGTTCTAACTCTGCTGTCATGTCAGACCCTGCCACTCCTACTGCCTGCCCTCATCAGCAGATTCACTCCACCTGCTCATTATCACTCACCTGTTCACTCATTCCCCAATTAGCTCTCCTGTATAACCATGTTCACTAGCTCTCAGCCAGGTTGTGCCTTAGCTTTCCAGCATTTCATACCTGCCTTGTGATTTTTGATCTAGATTCCAACCCTGCCTGCATTTTCGGATTGTGCCTCAGCCTGAGCCTTTGTCACTTCACATTTTGTGTTCTTGCATTCTTTGCTCAGTAATGACTCTTTGATTTGTTCATCTGTCTACTGAGCCATGCTCATGTTTTTTGTTTTTTGGGGGTTTTTTTCGCCTGTGCAGTATGTAAGAATAAATACATTGATGTGGGATCGTATCCCACAAACAAAACGTGTAAAGATTTTTTTTTTAACCAACAGTGATTCCCTGCATATACACATCATGCCAGCCCTGCAGATCCCTGTCCATAAATCTGAGGTCAACCTAACATTGTAAGTACTTTGAATTGGTAATCATATCATACATTTAAAAACATAATAACCAAGTAAACAGACTAAAAAGTATTTAGAAATTGCTGTCAAATCCACATATTGTAGCATTGTAGTAAAAGAACACTATAAATGAATAATATTATCACAATTACAGTTCAGAGAAGTATAAGCTGAACTTTAACATTCCCAGTCAGAACAAATAAAAATCTGTCATAATGCTGCCTATTACAGCATTTTAATAAAACTAATTCACTAAAAGAACAACATACATAAACATGAACAACATACCTTTTACTCCCACTTGAAGTGGTGTAGCTATAT
>NW_024613284.1:0-1126 GCF_008729295.1 Plectropomus leopardus
AAAAAAAACATGCAACTCACACATAAGGTTTATGTTTTAATCTCATTGAGTGTTCAAAATGTAACTTTACGATCACAAATGAGTAAAAATAAAGATTCTAAGAACATTTTTGATCTAGAAAATAGATCAAAATGATCAAAAGATAAATATATTATATAGACATATAGATCAAAAAAATAAATATATGGTGTAAAGTGTAAAGTGAGCAGTGGTTTGAACTTTGTGCAATGCTAATTATTCATTTATTTTTTCTTTCAAGATCACATTTGAGCAGTATTTTGTTGTGCTTGTGTAATTTTGGACCCTGCGTGTGACAGTCAGTGTTTGATTTTGTGTTGTGTGATCGTTTAGGTCGTATTTTATCTCTGTCCTGGCATCCCTCTGGTACGCTGATAGCTGCAGGCACGATGAACATGATCAGAATCTTTGATGCTGCGTCAGGTGAGCAGACACACCCTCATCCTGAAGTAACGAGCATGGAGCCTGCACTCAGATAAAATAATAAAATGCAACATTAGAAGAGTTTTGTGCATGTCAAAGGGTAGCTTTGATTATATTTTCCCACGATTTTGTGCTTTATTGCTAATAGAAACGATCATTTTTGACATTGTTCCGGAGTGAGAACAGCCAACAACGGCTAAACAGGCTGCAGTGTAATCCCTGCAGGCAGTTTTATTTTATGTCCACTAAAAGTGTTTTTTTTTGCCACTGACAGTTTCAGATTGTTATTATAAGAGTCTGATAACATTTTAGAAATTATCCGCACAGAGATAGACCATTTGTTAGAGCAAGATCCTTTTTGTTTTACTCGAAATAGCCCAGAAATCACCTTTTCCAAACCCACCGCAATCCAGTTGCAGCGTATTTTATCATGAAAAACCTGGAGAAATCATTGAATTTGCAAATAGCAATTTCCAGGCCAGAAAAAAAAACCTAAATAAACCCAGAAAATTTTGGAAAAGTCATGTCATTTTGTACCACAAACCTGTAGCATAACACATGACTCATTCAAGGACCATTGGAAATGTGAAAATCCAGCACTAAATTCTGTTTTTACAGTTTCTGGCTGTGAAAATTTGTGTAATTACTGGCGAAAACTCAATTTTTTTTTCTCTAGAAAAAGAAA
>NW_024613285.1:0-1461 GCF_008729295.1 Plectropomus leopardus
GTTGGACATTTTACTCTAATTTTTAAATTATTCATAGCTTATAATAATTTCTCTCTCTTTCGAAAAGCTAATTTTTAGGTCATCATCTTGTCAAATTTTCTAACTTCTTGCAATTTGCAGGACATCTCTTACCAAGCTGCTTGCTGCCTTTTTAGCCACTTTTTCCAAAGAGGCCAAAACAATTTGCTCAGTTTTTAAAGTTTTTAAATCCGTGTGAAAGATGTTTAAAAGCAGCACAAGAAAACTGATGTTGTTCCAAGTTTCAAAGGGTTAAACTAGGCCTGCTGAGTCACACACACCCCTGCACACTCACACACACAAAGATGCCTCAGGCTTTATCTACTGTTTTTTTGTGTCTATGAGTGTCTGTGTGAGTGTGTAGGTGTCTGTGAGTGTGCATGTACATACATGCACGTCTGACTCGTCGTGTCAATGAGCGCTCATCATGTCATTATGAAGGCATACATCATGTGCTCCCGAGATTATTTGCCGTTGCTGAGCATGAACCCTCGGGGGTAATGCATTAACTTTAACTCGTAAACTACATTACTAATGAGTCAGGCGTGATGGTAATGTTCCTCCTGAGAGTGGTTGAGTTTCCAAGACTGACCGAGAGGAACTGAAATTTTTTAAAAATGTGGCTGCTGTTCTTTTAGCACTTTTCATCTCGCTGTGACCCAGAAGTTGACACCTGCAGGGGCATTACAGGCCGATGGCAGGAAACACTGCAGTTATGATGATAATTGCCCTTGTGCAAAAACAATTGGTGTGCATTGGTGGGGAAAAACACAAACAAAAAAAAAGAAAAAAACGAAGGCCAACATGTTAATTTCACACCCACTAACCACACTCCACACCCAGTCGCACGCCCTCGTCACATACAAATACGTACGCCCACTGAAGCTCATACATGCAACTACCGTGGGATTGAATTAGCAGAGAGGAATCAGTTTGACCTCTCTGCTCTGAAGCACTGAGCATCTTGCCTCTGCCTGAGTCGGAGGAATAAATCTGACTTCCAAGAGCAAAATCAGTCTTCATCCAAGCGTTAAGGCCAAAGATAGTAGTGGTTGAATTGCAGTAATGTACTGGGATAGATGAATGTTAAGAAAGAAGGTGATAAATATTAGTCGTGGAAGAAGTTGCAGATCCTTTGCTTATGTAAAAGTACTACTACAATCCTGTGAAAATACTTTGTCACAAATAAAAGCCCTGCATTGAAAATTTTCCTGAAGTACAAGTCAGTATAATCACAAACACGTACTTAAAGTATTAAAAATAAAAGTACCCATTGCAGAAAATCTTGACAAACAAAACATCCAAATTTATTTAAAAAAAAAATACATAAATAAAACAAACCCAAAGCTCAAAATGATTTCAAAAATAGAAAAAAACCCACACAAAAAACTCAAAATTATTAAAAGTATTTAAAAAAAAACTCCACAGAAATACAAATTATAA
>NW_024613286.1:0-1860 GCF_008729295.1 Plectropomus leopardus
TGTTTTTCAGGTAATCTCCAAGCTTACTATTATATTATCAATATTATTATTATTACTATTATCATTATTGTTGTTGTGTTGTCGTGTCTTTTCCTTTTTGTTAGTGTGTTTGGGTTTTTAGTGTGCTAATTTTGAGGTAACATTCTTGTACTGTTTACTTTATTTTCTAATTTCTGAGTCATTTCGTGTTAAACTGCTTGTTGCTGTTTCTGAAAAAAAATTGCTCAGGTTTTAAAAAATGAATGCACTCTTGACTTTAGCACTTTCATTTGATGATATGTTGGAGGGTAAGTTAGAAGAAATAATGTCAACAGAAGAAATGATTAATCTCCTGCCATCAGTCGTGCTATACGTGTTAGTACATGTATGTTCAAGAGCTTATTGATGACAGTGAATCACTTCCGCATAGGCTACATACCAAAAATGTGAAAAACGACGGCCTATTAGCTCAATGTGATTTAGGAGCGGATACTGCCCAACACTTCCGCTAAAAAAGCAACTCGTCGGATAAATTCAGAGGTGAAAACTATTAAAACTTTCAGCCATAACTTGAAATGTAGAAGCACTAACCACAACAAAAACAACTAGCAAAATCTGAGCCTGATTGTGACAATTAAACGATTGAATTGGCTCAGATTGATAAAGTTTAAATTAAAACGCTGCCAACTTTCAAAAAGCCGCCACAGTTAGCAAACTTAGTAAACTAGTGACAGAATAAAAAAATAAATAAACACAAGTAAATAATTGCACAATCATTGGTGATAACTGACAGCAACTTCAGATTGACGTTAGCCAAGACTAAATGAGGCTTGATGGCTCGGAAAGTTTAACACACCGGGAATAAATGAACAAATAAACAAGCTTTTTCTCTCTTGAGAAACTTAGTAATGTTAAGGGGATTCTCCTACATGTGTCCCAAAGTATAATTAACAGTCACTAGTTATTTTAGACAATTTTATTTAACTCTACTCACCGTTTTTCTTCGGACAGGTTAGGCGTTGGTTACATCCGGGTTTGAGGGTCGAATTACTTTGTGCGCAGGCGCAGAGCAGAGGCGCCACAGGCACCGCTGAGGAATAGAAACAACACCGCCTCGTGGACAGAAGCGCGCACAGCAGTAATCAAAGAAAAATAAAATCGGCTCCTAAAGTTATATTATTATTGATTATTACATTATTGGGAAAATTTCAGGGAATATTTAATTTTGAAAATGTACAGGGTGCGGGCAACTATTAAAAGTTTTTGCATTTCAATCTGTTGTGAGAAAAATTATGGAATAAGTTGAAGCAATGTTCAAACATGAACCAATCTAAAAAGATGTACAAGGATATGGCTTTTATGAGGTACATGGGCAAAGAAGAGAAATGACAGTCACCAGGAGTTTACATGGATTATTATTTATTTTTTACTATTTTGTATTTTTTCCTTTTTCTATCTTTTGTTCTCTCAACAAAAATGTAAATATGTTTACATGTTGCTATACATGATCTGTATAGTTTATACAAAATATTACATATAACAACAATGTAGACATGTTTACATATAGTTATATGTGGCCTGTATAGTTTATAGTTTATACACCCTATAGTTATATATAGTTTAAGCAAATTCAGTGTATTTGAACATAGAGGCAGGTCAATTATTCTTCAATAACTCATGGAGAAGGGATGGCATTTCATAAGTTTGCACCTCTTCCACTCCTTTTTGGACATGTCTGTATGATTATGTATGTTAACATGTTCATTCTTTCCTTTCCTTTTTTTTGTACATGTTCTAAATCAATTTTAATTCAATTAATTATAGAATAATTTCATAATTAGATATTTAAAAAAATATTTCACAGAATTATTGTATTGTTTT
>NW_024613287.1:0-1387 GCF_008729295.1 Plectropomus leopardus
AGAGTGAAATGAGTGTTTTCACATCGTGGCATCACTACTTTTATTTAAGTCAAGGAACTAAATACTTCCTTCAGCACTGGTACAAATACATAATACAAAACTGTCAGCAAATAAAATCGTGCTCTATTTCAGAAAACCTAAAATGATGACAGATGGCTGCACGTTTCTGAATATGTTATCCCCAACACCACAACAGTGCCACTCAGCCGTCTATCTCATGTATCCATATATGGCTGTGTACGTCATGGCTGGCGCAGCTGATGCTAGGATGACAGCGAGCTAATGATCCGTGAGGAGGATTTAACGCCAAATGGTAGCAAGCTTAGCTAGTTCTGCAAGCAAACTAAACACAGCCTTTTATTACGTGGCATTGCGCAATTCTGTCAAGCCATTATCACCCAAAGTGTGCACTGCGAAATTTCATCGGTGCGTGTCCCATTGCAAATATTTGCCATTAATGTTATGGCTGCGCAAAGGGATTCCCTGGCTGTAATTCTAATGTAACGAGATGCAGCTAAAGGTCATTTGAGTGGCTATCTGTCTCGGAGCAATAAATAATATAACGTTACCCTCAAAGGATGAATGCAGACGTTACCGTTGAGAATCGGCTTGAGGGAGTTAGCTTGTCAATGTCGGACTGACTGTCAGGGTAAATGAAAGAGGGGCTTGTGATCAGGATGCCCCGAGTAGTCTCACTATTTGTGAATCTCTCGGTGCGGCAGTAGCTCAACACCGGGCTAGCCAGTGCTTTAGCTCGCTAGCCAGCCCGTTTACAGCCAATATAACGCGAGCTAGCTATAGCTAGCTAGTCCGCCGTTAGCCTCAATGGGTGTCATCTCGAGCAAATAATATCAAAATAAAACCTCACCGTGAACGGGATGTCATTCACGCTTCCCACCGAGTAGCAGCAGTCTCCAGGGTTTACAGCTCCCGTCAGCACCTGATGCAGATGCATTTTCCTTATATTTTAGCAGCAGATGGGTCGTTTTTTTAATTATTAATAACGAGTCCACCCTTTCGGTTTCTCCATCTAGCAACGACTGGGGATTCCATCAGTAACGTTAACGTTGTCCTCGGCCTGGCAGCGTCGTCTCCCACCGCAAACCGGGAAAGGTTGCGGTGGATGTGTGATCGACCCGTATAAATGTATTTTCACCTGGCCCTGTCATCTATTTAGACGTGTAAAACGGGCCGCCCGTCGCCTCTCGCTGTCAACACCATCCCTACGATTAATCGTGAGAGCCGAGGCAGTGGGATCTCTGCAGCGAACCTGACATGCGCGTTCCCGACGTTATCCAGGCACGACTGAATGGCCATAGAAATATGTCATCTAGAATGGAAACACAGCCTGCTAATTTCACTGAGTGCTTCACTGGGCTTATTTTTT